>NC_142931.1:100096705-100166705 GCF_046866305.1 Octopus bimaculoides | reverse complement strand
CATGGTGTTTACATTTACATGCATTTCTGAACTTTACTTAACTAATCAATAATGATCTGATCTGAATAATTAGCGTTAACGACATAAATACATATGTTTCACCAATTTATAGATTTATGAAGCACTCTAGCATGGAATGGGTAATAATAATAATAATAATGATGATGATAATGATTTCTTTATTAGTCACAAGGGCTTGTTCACAAATACAAATAAAACATTGTTGTGACAGTCATAGAAATTTATGAGGCTGGACAAGACAAAGTTATATAAGAATAAGGAGAGGGGTAATATGTAAACACCATGTTAGAAAATTATTAATGAATGGAGCAGCTTCTCTGCAAGAAATAGCAGCCAATGAACATATTAAAAATTTGACAAGAATTAAAGAAAGTAAAATAAATATAAAATTAAATCTTTCTTTTCTCTTTAGTCACTCGCTTTCTTCCCCCTCTCTCCCCTCCTCTCTCTCTTTCTCTCTGCCTTCATGTGCCATACATTTTTTGTAGTTGTAGGCAATCATGGACCACCATGCCAATGTCTGAAAATTCATGATTTTTCTTGGAAAAGAAACAGCAGCAGTTTCTCATTGCTTTCTGCTAGTTAATATACAGTTTACTCTGTTAATCTCCTGCTTTCTCCCATGCTTACCCTTCAAACATGGGACCTATTTAACTCTTAACTCAGGGTAGTGGTTCATGTGATATCAGAGTATGTTGACACACCAGTGAGCATGTATGAAATATTTTTAGGGGCTAACTCTCTTCAGAGTCCTCTATATCTTAGCCACAGAATCATCTTTGTCATTTGGCTCATAACTGAGGCCCTTCATACGTACTGCCATCCTGGGCCAAAATGGACTTGTGAGTAGTGATGACTAAGAAATTATTTACTCTCTTGAACTTCTACGTGAGCATATGTGAAACATTATTAGGGGCTAGCTCTCCTCAGAGTCCTCAGTACCTTAGTCACAGGACCATCTTAGTTTATTTGACTTATAACTGGGATCTTTCATAGGTACTGCCAGCCTGGGCCAGAATAGACTTGACTAAGAAGTAACTCCATACTTCTCTACTTCCAGATACAGTTTAACATTTTACCTATGATATATAAAATCACACAATAACATAATTCAACCCTTTAGCATTCAGATTTCTTTTTGTTAAATGTAATACTTATTTATTCACATTGTCTTAAATTAATCATGCATTAACTTGTAGTTTAGAGATTTTGAAGATGTGATTGCTTATTTTTAGAATGACATAGTAGCGTAGGTGTGAGAATCCAGATATGGCTGGTTGAGCATAAAATAAGAAGAAGATTTGGGCCAGATATGGTCAGTTTAAATGCTATCACGTTAAACAATCCAATAAAAACAGTGGGTGAGGTCTTTACTAGGTATGTCTGAGAACTCCACAACTCTGCCTACCTGTTACTCATTATAACAAGGCACAATACATCTAAAGGGATCCTTATGCAATTTTTTGCATTGTTCACACTTAAAAGCAATAAACATCTTCTGGATGTCTTTGTTTGAAGCTACAGTAAATTATTGATGTGGTCTCGAACAATCTACTACTGCTTGATTGTCTTGTATGTGTATATATTATAATAATAATAACAATAATAATAAAAATAATAAATTTATTTCTTTATTGCCCATAAGGGGCTAAAAATAGAGGGGACAAACAATTACAGACAAAGGAATTAAGTCAATTACATTGACCCCAGTGCATAACTGGTACTTATTTAATCAACCCCAAAAGAATGAAAGGCAAAGTCAACCTCAGCAGAATTTGAACTCAGAACGTAACAGCAGACAAAGTACTGCTAAGCATTTTGCCCGGCATGCAAACGATTCTGCCAGCTTGCCACCTTAATAATAGTAGTAGTAGTAGTAGTAGTAGTAGTAGTAGTAGTAGTAGTAGTAGTAGTAGTAGTAGTAGTAATAGTAGTAGTAATAGTAGTAGTAATAGTAGTAGTGGTGGTGGTGGTGGTGGTGGTGGTGGTGGTGGTGATGATGATGATGATGATGATGATGAGGAGGAGGAGGAGGAGGAGGAGGAGGAGGAGGAGGAGGAGGAGGAGGAGGAGGAGGAGGAGGAGGATAAAGTACATCTTCATCATTATCAGTTTTATAGAAGCTCAACTCTGATCTGAAGGATATGTTGCTTAATCTCCCAACTTAAACTTCTATGATTTTGATTGGAATGGAACCTTCTTCATGACTGGATTTATGTGGGTTTTTCTTTCCTTTTTCTCATTAACGTTCTTCTGTTTACTCTTCCTTTTTTTTTCATCCCCCACCCTTCAATGATCAACTACTCCTCTGCAGCTTCTGTTCACTTACCATCATTGCAAGTGGATGGGATGTTACTAATGGGACTGAACACATGAGGTAATAGCATGTCACATGTCTGCCAGGATCAGCTTCACTTCATTCAATGTGCATACAAAAAGCCCACCTTTGTTTCTACAACAGAAGTATATTTCCATATGCACCATGCCTCCATTTGAACAAATTCCCAGGGCAAGGTAAGAATCCACTGTGATACTCTCAAGTCAGGTTAGATATCCAATTAGACTTTATTTATATTAAGAATTTTCTGATGGGATGTGACATGAGTAAAACTGCATGTTATTTTATTTTTGTTATTATTGTTAAGCAGAGCATAAGAATCATTCTCATTCATATTTAAAAACCATAGATACATATTTTTTTTTATATTTCAAAATGTTATTGTTTTATTTTACAATAATTCTACTTCATTTTCTGTTCTTTCTTACCCTTTTTTTATGTGCAGCAATCAAGGGATTTTTTTTAGTGGCATGGAGCATTTTTCATTGACATTTTGTGTTGAATACCAGTGAAAAAATGTTTAAAAAGTCTCTTTCTTTGTCTAATTTCATTGAAAAAATTAAATAGAAAAGCTACTCGCTTTTCTATGAATCAACTCAAGCAAACAGACACAAAATACATTTCAATAACGAGAAAGACAGGTAGAATGATTTGTCACAGAAAAATCCAAACAAAAAATGTGATTTAGTAGTAGTAGTAGTAGTAGTAGTAGTAGTAGTAGTAGTAGTAGTAGCAGCAGCAGCAGTTGTGATTTCTTATTTAGGGACAAGAGAGGGGGCTTAGGTGGTACCATCTATCCCAGTAATTAGTTGATATTTCATTTTATTGACCTTGGAAGGATAAAAGATAAAGTTGATCTGAGTGGGAATTGAACCTTGAACATATAGAGCCAGAACAAATGGTGCAAAATACTATTTTTATTTGATGTTCAGACAATTCTGCTAGTTCTCATTGGTTTCTGATTTAGACATAGGCCAACAATTTGGAGAAGAAGGCAGTTATTTGATATCATTGTCCCAGGACTTGAAATATACTTTATTTTAATGACTCCAAAAGGATGAAAAGCAAAGTTGACCTTGGTGGGTTTTGAAACCAGAGCATAAAGATCTAAAGAAATACTACAAGGCATTTTGCCTGAAACTCTGTCAAATCACAATGATGATGGTGACGATGATGATGGTGTGGATGATGATGCTGCTACTATCGATGATGATGATGCCACCACTGCTGATGTCAATACTACTGTCACAACTGACAATGAGGATGATGATGATGTCATCACTGCTGATGTAGGTGCTTCTATTGCTCTCACCATCACCCCCATATACGTCACTGATGGCATCAATGTTGCAAACTACAGCTAAAATTTCTTGCCATTGGGACCCAATACATAAAACACGAAATATTTCATACAAAAGGATTGACAAAACACGTTCAGGTGTACATATATAATTAACAAGGAAGGAGAGAACATGTAGTACAATAAAGTAACAGACTGAAAATGTTTAGTTATAAGGTAAAGCAGTCAATTTGATTGGCTAAAACTTTTCAAGGTAGTGTCCCAGCATGGCCATAATTCAATGACTGAAACAAGGGAAAGAATAAAAGAATATATAAAACAAATAAAGGCACCAAGCCCTAAAGTGGTGAGAACTTCCACCTGCAGTGGTCATGGCACTTCTGGGCCATGACCAATTAGAGCTTCAGGAAGGCCTTGACTCTAGGCTAAAATCTCCAGACAGATTTCAAGAGCTTAACTTAACATATATACCTGTTTCATCACTTGCACCCAACCTTAATCTCATTCACAGCTACCACATCCAAATCAAGAGGCTTGAGATCATTGAATAGATGGTTCTACATTTGGACTAACCCATCCCTACCCCCATTCCATATCCAGTTGTAAATCCTTCCATTTTAGCAGTCAAAAGGGGACACAGAAATATATACATACATATGTGTATATATATATATATATATATATATAAGACAAGCTTCTTTCAGTTTCCATCTACCAAATCCACTCACAAGACTATAGTGCCATGCAGGGGGACTGAACCTGGAACCATGTGGTTGGGAAGCAAGCTTCTTACCACACAGCCACACCTGTGCCTATCATGGTCTTTAAACTTTTTTTCTTCTACTACTACTTCATAGCCACTTGTCTCCAAGCTTCAATTTCTCCTCAACTTTGGCAGATGGTGAAGAGGAAACATTGCCAGGAATCTTTGGCTAACTTTGTGCAGGAGGGAGAGAGATCATTTAAATTTTCAGTGCATCACCTTCATAACCCTGAAGTCAATGATAAAAATGATATCTTTGGAGTAGGGGCAAGTGATCCTTAAGCAGCAACAGCATAGCCTTGCTCTGTATTTTAACCCAGTTCTTCTCATTTACTGATAACCCAATGTTAGTGTGCATCACATGAATGTTGACAAAATCATTATTTCCTCTTTTGTGTTCATCACCAGTCTTCTTGGCCCTTACTCTGGCATCTGACATAGTGGATCTCCTGAAATACATTGGGGAACACTTACTCAAAATCTACCTTTGGAGGCTCATTAAAAACCTTCTTTGTACCTTAACAAATAGGGGTACATTGGTGTTTTCATGACTCGCCCCCAACACCACAAATAACACATCAAGCAAAGAGGCATGGCCTTTGCAATACACTTTGCTCTTCACTTATCCTATATGGGTAACTTTGTCAGGACCTGGTCTTCACAGTCAACTGACAAAGGATGTTATTTTGTTGTTGTTTATGCTGCTTTTGCTGCCAACAACTTTAATAATGGTTTCAAATATTGGCACAGGGCCAGTAAGTTTGGGGGAGGGGCTAAGTCAATTACATCAACCTCAGTGTTCGACTGGAACTTACCTTATTGACTCTGAAAAGATGAAAGGCAATTCAACCTCGGTTAACAACCTTAATATTTGTTTCAAATTTTGGCACAAAGCCAGCAAGTTTGAAGGAGAGCTTAAGTCAGTTAAATCAACCTCCGTGATAAATTAGAACTTATTTTATTGATCTTGAAAGAATGAAAGGGTAAGTCAACCTCAGCAGTGCTTGAACTCAGGACACAAAGACAGATGAAATGTCACTAAGTATTTCAGCCGGCATGCTAACGATTCTGTCAGCTTGCCACTTCAACAACTTTAATATTACCACTTATGTTTTTTACTAATTTCATTTGATATTATTTTATCATAGTCATCATTTTCTGTGTTAATTTTATTTTCAGCATTGCCTTAATTATCTTTTTTCTTCAATCTATTTCTAAATTTCTAATTTGTGTGTGTGTGTGTGTGTGTGTGTGTGTGAGTGAGAGAGAGAGAGAGAGAGAGAAGAGAGAGAGAGAGAGAGAGAGAGAGAGAGAGAGAGAGAGAGAGAGAGAATGAGTAAGTGAGTGTATGCATACATACTTGTTCATACTTACACACATGCAAGAAATATATGTATCTGAGTGAGTATATTATTTATCTATCTGTCTGGCTGTCAGTATACAAATATATGTATGTACATGTATCTATATATGTATATGTATATTTTATAATAATAATAATAATAAGGAAAAAGGTAGCACAGAAAGACATCAAAGAAGTTCATAGGAAAAATGGAAACAGATGAACAAGCTGCATCCCTCGTCAGTTGTTGACTAAATATCATCAAAATTTCAACACCTTTTGACTATATTGTTCAGTTTAGTGGTGTTAGCAATGTAGGAGCTGCTGGGGTGTAAACAAAAAAGTATGAAAACCAAAACAAGAAGGAAAATGTTTACAAAGATGGTAATGGAAAAATCAGTCTTTCAACCAAATAGTAAAATAAGACAAGTAATGGCAAGGATGGATATATATATATATATTGTATTTTTTCCATTGCCACAACTTATCTTATTTCACTCTTTGGTTGAAAGACTGTGTTTTGTTTTTGCTATTACACACACTCTCACAAACACACATGCATATGTATGTATGTACACACACATATATACCCATATATATATAGACATATATATATATAAACATATATATATATATATATATATATATATATATATATATATATATATATATATATATATATATATATATATACATATATATATATATATATATACATATATATATATATATATATACATATATATATATATATATATACATATATATATATATATATATACATATATATATATATATATATACATATATATATATATATATATATATATATATATATATATATATATATATATATATATATATATATATATATATATATACATATATATACATACGTATATATATATATATATATATATATATATATATATACATATATATGTATACATACATGTACATATACAAATATATATATATATATACATACATATATATACAAATATATATATATGTATATATACATATGTATATGTATATATACAAATGTATATATATACGTTTATGTATATAAATGTATATATATACATATATACATACATATATGCATACATACATGCATACATATATATATATATATATATATATATATATATATATATATATATATATATATATATATATATATATATATATATATATATATATATATATATATATATACATATATATATATACACATCTATATATACATGCATACATATACATATATACATGTATACATACATATACATATATATATTACATACAAAAATAAGAGGAATGACCAGCAAAAGTGGACACCTATATGCTAGAAATAGATGCCGAATCATCTAACCACGAAAAATATGTTCTCAGTAAAAATTTAGCGACACAACAGACCGTAAAAGGGCAAGACAAATGAAAAAAATATTAAATAAAAAAAAAAAACGATTAACCTACGTACCATGGTTTCACCTGTTAAAATTTACATAAGTAAATATCTGCATGCTAATCAGCGTAGTCTGTCGATTTATAAAATATAATTTCCAGAACTAGACACAAGACGTCCACCCGTAAGGGAGCACGTGTAGAGTTCTACAAATTACATTCAGTGTATCCTTTCAAATGTCTTCAATCTGGCGTGCTGAATCCGGAAATAACTCTGCAGTTAATAAAGTTTTGCTGCTAATTTACCGGTTTGAGAACATCATTATTTAAAATTTATTAATAAGGGTAGAAATTGATATTAATCAATTAAAACCAGTGGTCTAGCATATTAAAAAAAACTCCGAAGATTAAAATTATATTACATACAAAAATAAGAGAAATGACCAGCAAAAGTGGACTCCTATGATGTTCTCAAACCGGTAGATTAGCTGCAAAACTTTATTAACTGCAGAGTTATTTCCGGACTCAGCACGCCAGATTGTAGACATTTGAAAGGATAAACTGAATGTAAATTGTAGAACTCTACACGCGCTCCCTTTCGGGTGGACGTCTTGTGTCTAGTTCTGGAAATTATATTTTATAAATCGACACACTACGCTGATGATCCTGCAGATATTTACTTATGTAAATTTTAACAAGTGAAACCATGGTACGTATGTTAATCGTTTTTTTTTTATTTAATATTTTTTCATTTGTCTTGCCCTTTTACGGTCTGTTGTGTCGCTAAATTTTTACTGAGAACATATTTTTCGTGGTTAGATGATTTGGCATCTATTTCTAGCATATAGGAGTCCACTTTTGCTGGTCATTCCTCTTATTTTTGTATGTAATATAATTTTAACCTTCGGATTTTTTTTATATGCTAGGACCAATGGTTTTAATTGATTAATATCAATTTCTACCCTTATTAATAAATTATATATATATATATATATATATATATATATATATATATATAAAATAAATAATAAATGAATATATGCATATATACGTACAGGCATGTGCATGCCTACGTCTACCTGTATATATAGGTGCATATCTGGGTACGGGACATTGCAAACAAAACGTAGACAAAAAAAATAATAATAACCAGAGTACAGAACACACAGGCCACATAAAAAACATTTTCCTTCATCAGCTACCCCCATTCTAACACAGTCGTTTCGAAGAGTAGGGCAGGCCGCATCATACATACATATATATATACACATATATACATATATATATGCATACATATATACATGCATATATATATGCATGCGTATATATACATACATACATATACATACACATATATACATACATATGTATTCATATATACATACATATATATATACATACATATATATACATGCATATATATATACATACATACATATATATACATACATATATATACATACATACATACATATATTCTCTCTTTCCTGAGTGTCAAACTAATATACTTTGTTGTTCTCTCAACTGTATTTGTCTTTCGTTGTTGTACATTTGACCTATATATATATATATATATATGTGTGTGTGTGTGTGTGCGTGTGTTTGTTTGTGTGTGTGTGTGTATGCGTGTGTGTTTCCCTTAGTATTTATTTAAGTTTTTCTCTTTGCTGGACACAAAACAGTAAGGTACTTGTTTTTTCGATTGCATGCATATCTATATGTATCAGGTCATCCCATAAGTTCTGTCTGAATTTTAAGTAAAGAAAACAAGTGATCAAATGTTACATTTAATTGAAATTTAATCATCAATGTAATTTCCCTGATTATCTATGACTTCCTTCCATCTATTTACAAGCTTTTTAATCCCATCAATGTAAAACTCTTTTGGTTTCAAAGCGAAGAACTCTGAAATGTCAGTTTCGACCTCCTCCTGGCTTGCGAAATTTATGTCCCCCAAATGATTCTGTAAACTACGAAACAAATGGTAGTCTGAATGAGCAAGGTCGGGAGAATAAGGTGGATGAGGATTTTTTTTCGTAACCAAGCTCTTCAATCTTCTGTGATGTGATCTTTGCAGTGTGGGGTCACGCATTGTCCTGATGAAACATCACTCCATTTTGATTCACTAAAGCGGAGTTTTTTCCTTCAAAGCTTGGCTCAAACGCTCTAACTGCTGACAGTAGATTTGAGCATTGATTGTTGCATTAGGTGGTAACAATTCAAAGTGAATTACTCCTTTGCAATACTACAAGATAGAGAGAAGAACCTTTTTCCCATGAAGTTCCCTTCTCGGTTGTGGTTGAGCTTTTTCCCTTTTACCTTGCCAGTGTTTACGCCATTTAACATTTCGATAGAAGATCCATTTTTCGTCACCGCTCACAAGTCTATCCAAAAAGGGTGAAATGAATATGTGGGAATGAAGAAAAGAGCAGATGTCAACTCGGGATTTGCGGTTGCTTTCGGACAATTCATGAGGCACCCATTTTCCAAGTTTAGAAACCTTTCCAGGTTGTTGAAGATGACAATGTACAGTTGTATGGCTTGAACTAAGCTTTATTGCCAATTCTTCAACTGATAATGCAGGATTTTCTTCAAGTAATGCCTCAAGGAGCTTATCATCAAATTCAACTGGACGTCCTGTTCGATCTTCATCTTCAAGGCTGAAATCTCTAATTCTGAATTTTGCAAACCCTCTTCTGCAAGTTCTTTCATTCAAGCATTCTTTCCCATAAACTGAGTGTATGTTTCGAGTTGCTTCGGCTGCATAATTTCCTTTTTTGTACTCATAAAGCATTATGTGCTTCAAATGGTCTTTGGATACTTCCATGTTAGAAAATGTTTGAATCAAAGAAATTTTAATTCTGTTATTCTGTAAAATAATATTTAATTAGCTTAAATGTACACAAAAGCATAAAAATAATTTTTAATTCCATTAGACATTATAAAATACTATTAAATTTCATTCAATTTTGAAAAAGGTAAAATCAGACAGAACTTATGGGATGACCTGATATGTATATGAGAAGGTACCCAAAAGTAATCAGAAACGTTCTCTGTGGGACAAGTCTGTTGTAGTTCAGGTTTCTGCCACTAGAAGCCACTTGATGCAACCCTCTGGCATCAGTCTAGTAACTGGCAGCATTGGGTGAAGTTGTACTGCCACATGGTGTTTCTCTCCTGTTCATCAATTTTTGAGATGGCTGAAACAAAGGGATAGTGCGCTTCGATAAAATTCTGTTTTCTGATGGAGAAAAAGGCAAGCAAAACAGCTGTCATGCTTCAAACAGCTTACAAGGACACTGCCATGGGCAAAACACCAGTGTAGAAGTAGATTTCATGCTTTAGGAATGGTCACTTGTCGCTTGAAGATCAACCTCATTCAGAATGACTATCAACCTCCCGAACAAATGAAAACTTTATGAAAATTCATGAACTGATCATAGAGAACCATCACCAAACAATTGATGAATTTGTTGATATGGCTGGTGTGTCCTGGAGCTCCTGCCAATGAATTTTGAGTGAGGAATTGTGAATGAAAAGAGTTGCAGCAAAATTTGTGCCTCACTTGCTCATGGAAGATCAAAAGCAGTCACAACTGAATGCATGTTGTAAACTGAAAGAACAGCTGGAAGTTGATCCAGAATTTTTTTCAAAGTTCAGCACTGGTAATGAAAGCTGGTACTTTGGGATTAACAGATGTGGAAGAGGTGAAGAAAAAATCAACGGAGGCATTAAAAGGCATCAGTTTGCAAAATTTCCAGGACTGATTCAAACAGTGAAAAACGCATCTGGACCAATGCATTGCTTCAAATGGAGAATACTTTGAAGGCAGTAAAAGTGTAAACATGTAAAACTAAGTGAATAAAATAATATTGCAAAATTCTGGTTTCTTTTGGGAACCCCCACATGTATGCATGCATGCATACATACAAGTGCCTTACCATTTTGTGTCCAGCAAAGGGAAATACTTAAATAAGAAAGGAAATGTATGTATGTTATTCCATTTTATTACTAGACTTTTTGTCAATAGAGAAATAGTTTTGCTTCTAATCTAGATCCAAGGCTTCTTCATTGGAATTTTAAACCACATCAACAAGGTGTTTATGTGTTTTTGTTTGTATATATGCAATATTTGAGTCAGTGCATGTGCAGATTTGTACATCTTGTTTTTTTTTTTTTTGTATGTATTCTCATGCATATACTTAAATGCTGAACTTTTGGCAAGTTTTGCAAATATTGACATCACCACTGATATTTGTAATTTTCTAATTAGCTTTCTACTGTCTGGTTTTGTATGTATGTACGATTCCTTTTTATAGTTTTATCTAGTTTTTTTCTTGCTAGAGTTTAAACCGGTCACTAATAAAGTGACAAAACTTTTTGAGTTAAGAAAGTTCCCAGTGTTTGTAAATATGTGGTTGAGTTGGTGTGTTGGTTAAAATGTCAATGCATACACCCAAGTGTATGCATCTGTTCACATAAGAATCTCAGATGGAGATGTTTTTGAATGTCTTACAAATCTTCACTGTGCCATTATTAGATTAGATTTGGATAATCCACGTCAGCTTCTTTTGTTTTTTTACTATGGTACCACATATTTCTAGGTTTTTGTGCAAATTTGTTGTATGATTGTATGTATGTATGTATGTGTAGATATGTATGTATGTAAACAGTATATATATATGGATTGTCTGTGTATATATGCATGTCTGTATATATTGAAGTTATTTCTTTGGGATTCATTTAAATTTTTTCTTCTGTAGGATCATCTCAGTCTCTAACAAAGTGACAAAGTCTTTCTTTTTTGAAATCAAGTCAGCTGTTGGCATTTGTGATTATCTGAAATAGTTGAGATTAGTTGGTGTGTGTGTGTGTGTGTGTAACACTAACTTTAAAAAACCAGCCAGCAACTTAATCACTTATCAATCTGGTGAGCACATAAGCCAGATTGACTACCTCCTCACCAGACAACGACATAGATGGATGCTTAAAAATGCAAAGTCTTTCCCAGGTGAAGAGTGTACAACCCAACATAGCTTGCTAGTTAGTGACTTCAGAATTAGAGCTAGAAAGACATGGAGAAATAAATCAATCTGGAAAAGAAGACTATGGAAGCTCAAAGACCCAGCAAACAGATTAGGGATTTATTAAGGGAAGCTTCTGATGAAAGAGAGGAAGATTTGGTGATATATAGCTTATGGGACAACTGGAAGTTCTTGCAGGGCAATCTACTGAGGGCTAAGGATGAAATCTGTGGTTGGTGTAGAGTTCCAGCTAGACCAAGGGTGACATGGTGGTAAGGAGGTTAAAAGTGTTAGCGTGAAAAAACCTTATAAGGAAAAAATTTATTAATTGATAAATTGTTGATAAATTCTTATAAAGATTTGGTTTTGACTTGGTTTCTAAAGCTGGATATCCTTCTTAATACCAACCACTTTACAGAGTGCTTTTTATGTGGTACCCATCAGTAGTGCTTTTTCGTGGCACCAGCACCCACACCAGTGCTTTTTATATAGCACCTTGGGTTTAGGATCATAATTCTGGTGTGATGGGTGGGCCTTCTTGAATACAGCAATTCACACATATCTTGGTCCTCTGTCATCTCCTTGTAAGGCTCAGCATCTTGAGATCAGTCTTCACTACTTCATCCCCTGTCTTCCTGGGTCTCCATCTTCTGCAACTTCCATTCACTTTAAACAAATCTATTGCTACACAGCCCAATACAGCTGATCTCTATAGTAATGCATGATTTTTGTTCCTCATCTCATAAAGCAATATTTGGCCTTTTGTGCTCACACCAGGTCACTGTTTTGATTGAAATGTTTTGCTGTCATTCAGGTGTGTCTTTGGTATGACCATCAGGACAATCCTTCTTGTGTATAGCATAGTAAATAGCTTTAGTGACAATGTCCTGCCTCGTGAGAAGGTGATATTTTGTGGACATTTTTTGACAACTGCTAATGATATAGGTGGTATTCCACATTCGTGTACATGTGCAATCAACATCTATCACAATGTAACAGTCTAGAGGAATTCTTATCTCTCCTGTTGATCAGGTATTTAGTAGCTCTCTCCTGTTCTTGAACTTGAACAACAAAGACATGGCCTTCTAGGCAAAATGTGATGTATCTATCACAGGTTCAGGAGAGGCTACAGCTGTCAGTGTTGTCAGCATTTCATAGTTTGTGGGATATGTACACATGCATAATTTTCTTTTGCTATAAGTATTTTCCTTGCAAGTTTCTGTTTAAGTTGGTCATCCCAGCCACCCTTGATGCACATTGAACAGGGATATAGTCAGAGTGCCTTTTCAGGAGTTCTTCACTTATTCTTTTAATGTTATTACCTTCACTGTTGAGTATATATTTTACCTGTTTCTCCCTTTTCTGTTCAATGTGTTGTCTAAGTAATACTATACAGCAGTCAAAGCCCATCTAGACTGATTTTAAGCTTCTGCCTCCATTCTTCCTCTATTTAACGTAGATTCTGTAAGTATCACTGCTGAAGTAAATTTCTTAATGCATCCAACCTGGTGTTTCAAATTTTTGCAGTAGCACTAGCACTACAAAAGCATTATGAGACACAGATTTATTACATACAAACTGTTTTGAGTCATTACAAATAAACTGCTTTGATTTTCATTCCATATGATGAGATTTTGTTTTGTTTTTTTTGGTTTTTGGTCTTTTTTTTTTTTGTCACTCTGGTTTTACTCACAGCACCAACATATGCAGTATTCCAAGTCATCTGTCACATTCACCATAATGATAAGGAGAGAGACAGAACACCAATATCTATATTTCTTATTTGACTACATAATATGAACACTTATTCTGACCAGTCTCTATTCCTATGTCCTGCAAGAATGATGTAACCACTTCTGACTGTCTATTGGCATTATAACTATAACTCGAGTATGTTTCCTGGTCTTATGTTCTACTCTCAATACCTTCCACAATCTGCTGAAGCATTATTTTGTTACTTTTGTTTTCCTCATAGAATCAATATATGCAATATTTTCATCAATTTTGAGGTATTTATATCATTTACCTCTAGTTCTTGTCTGGTTGAAAATTTTTCCTTATTTAACTATTAAATATGAACACTTACACTAACCAAACTCCATTCCTATCTTCTATCCAATCTATCTCATGGCATCATGAATATTGCTCAAATACAGCCTAAGGACCTCAACAAAAATGATGCAGTTGATATTTATTTTTCTCTCCTCTACACATTCTATCAAGTAGTTATTCCATTTCCTCAACAAAGCTGACAAAAGGTCCACAGTTTGAAAATCATTACGGATAAGCTGTTACCCTGCAATATTCCTGTTGCTAACCAAATTCTGTTAAGGACTAAAGTAATAGCTTCAAGTTTTATTGTTAGCTCTGTGGGCCTTGGTATCAGTCTTTTAATGACATTGATTATAGCAGATAGAACCCAACAGTTATTACATTGTATGTTTTGCAGTGATTCTGAAGGAACACAGCCAAACAACCTGTATATAACTTATACATAACATTCAAGTATCATTGAGTCCAGTAGTTTTTGTTCACATGCATCTCCTTATTTTTTAGGTACTAATGTTGCAAATGCAACTGCCAGCCAATCTGGCACATTGAGTTCAGTTTCCATTATTCTGGTGAATAGGTTAATGATGCCTGCTCAGTAAAACATGTAATTTCTGTACTAATAACTGACTATCAGATCTCGCCAAGATGATTTTTCATTAGGTAATTTTGCAACAACCATCAGGAGAGTTTGACCGTTGATCTTTAAAATTTTGAAAGAGACATTTGTGCAGTAGTCATTCTATTGCTCAACTAAACACATTGCACAACAGTTGTGTTGTCATTTACATTCCAAATTATCCTCCCACACAGACACCAAATGATTCGAAGTCATTCTAGGGAGGAGGGGCTTTTACAAACTTGTTGGTTTTGCCTTTTATACTGCAATATTCCACTTAGTACAAACTTGTGATTGCTGGCTCTGTGTTTTAGCTTTTCATTTACCACACCCTGATCATATTTAAGAATAATTAACTTACCTATTAGTATTTCATATTGATAATTCCTACAGACCTTAAATAATCTAACATAAAGTCACAGTTGGTGGTCTGTGAGTCTATCATTCATTTTGCACTTGTTTATAATATCTAATTGTCCAGTATTATTTTTGAGTTTGTTGACATTTGTCTGGAGAGAGGTCATTCACTTTACCTTTTCCTCATTACAGTTGATATCTGTTACTTCCATCTGTTGGCAAATGATAACTGCAAAACAGTATAGTAAGAAATTCAGTGTCCAAAAGTTGGGATTCTTGATCTGTGCTGATGTTCTTTAGTGACTCAACAGATCAAGATTAACATTACAAGTGGGTTTTCTGTTTATTCTTGTAATTGCTCTTTAATGTAGATTGTGAAGTTTTGTTTCAACCTTATATTTTGAACTGCGTTTTGAGTCGTTTATTTTCTTCACTCTATTCTGTTTGTTCTGAAGCAGCAACCACTTGTCTCTGTTATGGTGGCATGCTCATCTCAGTGTTAATGCTGTTATTGTTATCACATCAGTTGTAATTCATGTTTCTCAAGAGATAAATCCACTTGTCTGTTCTGACATTTATTTAACGAGCAATTTTGATGATCGTGAATAACAGCAAATTTTTTCATAATGAAGGTGCAAAGTAGGTGTGTTGCCATAACTGTTTGGCTCTGAAATATGAATTGTTGTAGCATTTTTGATCCCAGGAACTTTTCTTGTAGCCAAGTAATCTTCCTTAGCTGTTTCAAGGAATTGATACAGGTCTTGATTCTATTCAAAGATCCACTGGACTCACTCTCAGTAGTTTTGCAGCCTCTGATAGCTAACCCATGTTTCTGTAGTGTATGTAATAGTATGTGCATGTTTTGAGTTTCAGTTATTTCGTACCATTTCATTGTTGATAAAATCTTGAAAAAAAAAGGTGTTTCCTTACATTTATCCAAAGATTACCAGATTTTCATGTATAATTGGCAAAAGTTTTAAGGAATAATATTCATTATACAAAAGATGAATAGTTGCCTTATGCCAACATAAATGACTTTGACACCAGATTATTTATGTATGTGATTATGTATATATATATAGATGTGTGTCCTACAAGTATGTATGAACATAAAGAATCAGTGTGTGTATGCATGTGCTACAATCTAGATACAGCAAAATCTGTGCTAGTCATGTGATGTTAAGACAGTAACAGTTAAGGAATTGCATATCCTAAGTAACAATTTCACACATACACACACATAGATGGATAGATGCATATGCGTGTATGCCTATGACCATGAATGTGTTTATGTTGTGATCTTTACTGTAGTTTTACATATAGAAAGAGATAAAATAAATATCAGACTGATAAGTATCAGGAGATGCCCTCAATCCGATGACTAGAATCCATAGCATACACATGTACACATGAATATATGTGTATGTATATGCATATATATTCTTTTATTCTTTTATTTGTTTCAGTCATTTGACTGCAGCCAGGCTGGAGCACCACCTTTGGTCAAACAAATCGATACCAGGACTTATTCTTTGTATATATATATATATATATATACATACATACATACATACATACATACATACATACATACATACATATTTACCCTTTGTCATTAAATTAATAAGGTAAGTCATACCGTTCACCTAATGGCTATCTTCATCAAATTAAATAACCTAAGCCAGCACAATCCAGAAAGTGTATGAAATAAACTCACCAACAACCCCAAGCAAATCCACAATCAAACGTCTAACTTACAAATCCGTTAAAAAACTAAAATAAGTGTACAGTTAAATACTATGAAGAAATATCACAATTCAACATTAAAACTTGTAAGCACATAAACAATCATACCTATAAATTTATAGTATGCATTCTATCAAATATATGTATGTATGTATGTATGTATGTATGTTCAAGGTGTATTCATTAAAGATTTCCCATGTTCCACTTCCCAAGGACTGGGATAAATTAAACTCGGCATAATTATTAGTCCTTCTCTACATAGCCACAACCAATGGGGACACACTTCTTCTATTGCTTTATGCAGCTGTGAAGATCTCATCTGTAGAAATCGGTAGGTTGCATCCAGAGCCAAGACTTTACCATGGAAATAAGTACATCATCATCCGAAAAGTGCTTCCTCTTCAAAAAAGACTTCATGGTTGGAAAGAGGTGGAAGTCAGATGGTGTGAGATCGGGAGAGTAAGGAGGATGAAGAAGGATTTTATAACCGCAGGAGTGTGCTTTCATTTGGGCAACATGCACATTGTGAACTGGGGCATTATCTTGGAAGTAGTGGACCCCTTTGATCAGCATGCCACGCCTCTCAGATATGATGGTGTCCCACAATTTCTGCATCAGAGAAGCATAATATGTCTCATTAACTGTGGTGTCCTTTGCTAGAAAATCTGTCATCACTATTCAGTGCTGGTCCCAAAAGACTGTGAGTGTCACCTTGCCTGCTGAGGCTTGGACATGAGCCTTCTTTGGAGGTGGTGAGTTATCATGCTTCCATTACTTCGACTGGACTTTAGTCTCAGGAACATAATGATGAGCTCATGTATCATCCTATGTGATAAATCTGCCGAAAAAGTCTTCCTCGTTTTCTTGGCACCTTGCCGAAAGAGCCTGAGAGGAATTGACTCGCTTCCTGCTTCTGAAGAGGTGTGAGCATATGAGGAATCTATTGTGCAGACAACTTCTACATTAGCAAATAGTCATGAATGATTTTTCCCATGGACCCTACAGACAGACAGACAGACAGACAGATAGATAGATAGACAGACAGATCTACACATGCATATACATACACTCATACATGTACACTCATGCACATAAAGTTATATAAACGTAGATAATATACAATTAAATAAATTTGGTATTGAGTCCATTAAAGGAATTAATGCATGTGTATATACACACATGCACACACACATACACACACACACACACACAAATATATATCTTACATGCATGCATACATACATGTCTGTCTGTCTGTCTATCTATTTATCTATCAATCTATTTATCTGTCTGTCTATCATGTATATCTGTTGAAAATATCCCAGAATAATGGTAAGGGAGCTATGGGCTAATTATGCCAGTCAGTTGCTTTATGTGATAGCTGATAACATTTGGGGAATTGATTTGCTCAGAGCTGTCCAAGGCTATACAACAACAATAACAGCATGCAGTTAATATTTCATGGATCAATTAATATAATTAAATGTACAAAGATAAATAAGAGTAAAAAATATGTCAAATTTAGTAGAATGAGTGACTGGTTTGTTAAAAAAACTCATTGTGCAACTAAATGGTTTGGGGTTTGATCCCACTGTGGGGCGCCTGGAGCAAGTATTTGCAACTTAAGTGCCACTTAGACAAATAGCTTCATTGTGTAATTTGGAGGACAGAAACTCTGTGCGTGTGTGTGTACATACACACACATATGTATATACATGGTGGGCATGTAGTCCTTGTACAGAGTCTGATCAACTCTAGTACTTAAACCTTAAATCTATCATGGTATCTGATGTTTTTTTAAACCAGACAATGTACTGAAAAGACACCAACATAGACTGCATATCTGATTTGGACTACCAAGAGCTGCAGTTAAGTTCTGATCTTTATAGATTTTAAAATGTCTTCTGAGGCCTCTGTTAGATTTGCAGACCTTATGACACACATGGCATTGAAAGGAGTGTATGGATATATTGGCAGAGTATATATATAAATATATATATATATATATATATATTGGGTTGTCCGGAAAGTTTGTGCCGACTTTTAAAGGAAAGAAAAAGGTCAATAAATACTTGCCATTACATTTTTAATCAACCAAATATGAACCATTTTGCTGCACAATGTGTCTCCATCTTTCCTTTAACTTGAAAATACCCTCTTCCCAGAATTGAGGTGGTTTCATGGCAAAAAATTCAACAAGGCATCTTTTTACATCATCCAAGGAATTGAAATTTTTACCATTAAGACTATTCTGCAGAGACCTGAATAAGTGGAAATCCGAAGAAGCAATATCTGGTGAATATGGAGGGTGGGGTAACACATCCCAGCCGAGCTGCAGCAATTTTTGTCTGGTTCCCAAAGAAACGTGCAGTCTTGCATTATCATGTTGGAAAACAACACCCTTCCTGTTGGCCAATTCTAGATGTTTCTCTTGAATTGCTGCTTTTAACTCTTCCAGTTGTGTGCAGTATTTCTCAGAATTAATTGTCTGGTTACTTGGGAGAAGTTCATAGTACAGAATTCCTTTCCAATCCCACCAGACACAAAGCAAGACTTTTTTAGAGTGAAGACCCGCTTTTGGGGTGGCTAAGGGTGGCTGATGTCGCTTACGCCAGGATCGCTTTCTCTGAAAATTTCGGTAGATAATCCATTTCTCATCACCTGTCACAATTTGTTTTAAAAAAGGCGTGTTTTCATTCCGTTTATAAAGCAAATCACAGATGGAAATGTGATCCAAAAGGTTCTTCTCACTCAGCTCATGAGGTTCCCAAGCATCGTAGCGATTTGTGTACCCAAGCTTAACCAGGTGCTCATGAACGATGGATTTTAATAGGTTGAGGCTTTCTGCCAATTCTTGGGTTGTGCAATGTGGGTTATTCTCAATTAATGACTTGATTTGGTCATCATCTGTAGTAGATAGTCTGTCTGATCACTCTTTATCAATAAGGCTACAATCTCCAGCTCGGAACCTTGCGAACCACTTCCGTACATTTCTTTCAGATAAAGAAACATCACCGTAAACTGCACATATTTCATTGGTTGCTTGTGAGGCATTTTTCCCTTTACGGAAAAAGAAAAGCATGAAGTGCCAAAAATGAAATTTCTTATCTTCCATTTTAAAGGGTTACAGAATTAACACAGGTTATAGGAACATAAACCTTCTTCCACGAAAAGATAGCTTAAACTGTGCTCTAAATGGAGGTGTAGTCAAATCCTATTTTATGGACTCAACCATGTTCTAAAATAAGTCGAAAGGTAAGCTACTATAAATCAGCACAAACTTTCTGGACAACCCAATATATATATAAATATACTGGCGTGGGCATGGCTGTGTGGTAAGAAGCTTGCTTCCCAACTACAAGGTTCCAGGTTCCACATGGCACTTTGGGCAAGTAAGTGTATTCTATCATGGCCTCAGGCATATATGTATGTGTGTGAGTGTGTGTGTATGTAAATACACACACATATATGTATATTGTTTCTAATTCAAAGTCAATAAACATATATATATATATATATATATATATATATATATATATGCGAGTAAAAATAAATACAAAAAAGGTGGGGTTTTTTGTATGATTGTGTATAGAGGAATATATTATTTAGTTTAAAAGAGTTCCAACACTGTCTGTTTTTTATGTTTTATTTATATTCCTGCAGAACCAATGTGGGGTATAGAATATGGAATATACAATATATAATATAATATACAATATATGATATAAAATAAAATAAAATAAAAATGGATGGCACCATGAAAGAAAGTATTGAATGTAGATGAAATATTGAGTGTTCAATATAAAGGATCAAATATATAAATATAAATATAAATATATAAAGGCGACTCGAGTTTCAGGGCTATTTCCCTTCGTCATGGCCGGTATGACAGACTTTAACAGACTGTCACAGTCTGTTAAAGTCTGTCATACCGGCCATGACGAAGGGAAATAGCCCTGAAACTCGAGTCGCCTTTATATATTTATATTTATATTTATATATTTATATATTTGATCCTTTATATTGAACACTCAATATTTCATCTACATTCAATACTTTCTTTCATGGTGCCATCCATTTTTATTTTATTTTATTTTATATCATATATTGTATATTATATTATATATTGTATATTCCATATTCTATACCCCACATTGGTTCTGCAGGAATATAAATAAAACATAAAAAACAGACAGTGTTGGAACTCTTTTAAACTAAATAATATATATATATATATATATATATATATATATATATATATATATATATATGTGATACCATGTAAATATTTGTGTTAAAATTTAAAAAATCTCCTTAGATGGAAAAAATCAAAGGCTGCCTGTGAGATGCAAACCCATACCCTCTGTAAACATGCCGGGAATTTTTTTTAACTTCCAACATTTTCCTTCCAAGAGGCTTTTTAATCCAATATTCTTTACATGCAGTTACTTACAGCTTCATCTACTTTAAGTTCCACCATTGATAATGATTTATTTCATATCTCTTGATGCATCTAAATTCATATGCTATTAACAATATGTGCAGATATATATATATATGTATATAATAACAATAATAAGTGATAAAGGAAACGGAAGATAGATTTAGCTCTAGTCTTTATTCACTACAACAATTATTTCCACCCATTAGCAATCACACACACACACATATATATATGTATATATATGAAAATACAATCATCGCTAAATGCGATTAAAGGTTTCAAGACACCTACATTGCTAGAAATAAGAGCTAAAATGCTCCTAATGCTGTAGGAATAGCACATAAATGTATACATATACATATGCTGACAGGGACAGCAATTGCCAAAAACACTGACTCAAGAATTCTTTAGACTGAACGTCATATTCAGATATTTGCATAGCCTTCATCAATAAGGACCACTCATTTGGCTGATTCCAGGCCAATCCGCCCATCAGCATATATGTATTTAACATAAAAAATTATCGATTATTTAGTGGATCACTAATGTGTATACAAAACTTAGTATAAACAGCTATGCGCAATGTGATTTTATAAAGGAAAAATACAATCCTCACTAAATGTGACTAAGGGTGGCAAGATGCCTACATTGCTAGAAATAAGAGCTAAAAAGCTCCTACTGCTGTAGGAAAAGCACATAAATGTATACATATATGCTGACAGAGCCTGCAATCGCCCAAAACACAGACTTAAGAATTCCTTAGATTGAACATCCAGTTTCAGCTGTTTCCATAGCCTTTATCAGTAAGGACCACTCATTCAGCTGCAGTATTTTAGCACTTATTTCTAGCAATGTATGTGTCTTGGCACTCTTAGCTGCATTTAGGGACGATTTTATTTTCCTTTATGATGTCACATTGCACATAGCTGTTTATATTAAATTTTACATGTATGTATGTATCATCATCATCAGTGTTTAACGTCCGTTTTCCATGCTAGCATGGGTTGGATGGTCTGATTGAGGTCTGGAGAGCCAGCAGCTGCACCAGGCTCCAGTCTGATCTGGCAATGTTTCTACATCTAGATGCCTTTCTTAATGCCAACCACTCTGAGAGTGTAGTGGGTGCATTATACGTGCCACCAGTACAGGAGCCAGTCAGTGGGTACTGGCATCATCCACGTTTGGGTGGTGCTTTTTATGTCCCATCAGCACAGAAGCCAGTCAGTGGGTGCTGGCATCAGCCATGTTCAGATGGTGCTTTTTATGTGCAACCAGCATGGAAGCCAGTCAGGCAGACCTGGCAACAGCTACGATTTTGGTTGTACTTAACTCAACATGTCTTCTCAATCATATCATATTCCCCGACACATCAGAGGTACTCTTAAATAGGTCAGACTTGTAACACTGGCATCAGCCATGGCTGCGATCTCACAACATATCTCCAAAGGTCTCAGTCTCCTGTCATTGTCTCTGTGAGGCCCAATGTTCGAAGGCCATGCTTCACCACCTCATCCCATGTTTTCCTAGGTCTACCTCTTCCACAAGCTCCTTCCACAGTTAGGGAGTGGCACTTCCTCACACAGTTGTCCTCATCCATATGTAACACATGACCATACCAGTGCAGTCATCTCTCTTGCACACCACATTTGATGCTTCTTATGCCCAACTTTTCTCTCAGGGCACTTACAGTGCATGCACACTGACATTACACATCCAGCGGATCATACTTGCTTCGTTTCTTTCAAGACTACGCATGTCCTCAACAGTCATGGCTCATATTTCACTGCTGTGTAGCATAGCATTTCGTGCACATGCATCATACAGTCTACCTTTCATCCTCAGCAAGAGACCCTTAGTTGCCAGCAGAGGCTGGAACTCCCTGAACTTTGCCTAGGCTATTCTTATTCTAGCCACTACACTCTCAGAGCAACTACCCCCACTACAGATTTGGTCGCCTAGGTAGTGGAAGCTACTTCTAGTTTTTTCCCCCGGCATGTGATCATATCTGTTTTTTGTATATCTTCAGTGTTTATTGCCCCTGTGCATCTGTCACACACAAAAGTTATCTTCCCAGTTAGCCTTCCTTTGATATTGCTGCACCTTTTATGAGTTCATAGCTTACACTGGGTACATCGTATGGAGTTTCTACCCATGCCTTTTTTTACAGATCGAGCAGGGCCATCTACCTGAAGGGGAATGTGATTTGACAGCCTTCCTACTTACTAACACTTTGGTTTTTGCTAGGTTAACCCTAAGGCCCTTTGATTCTAGACCTTGCTTCCACACCCTAAACTTCGTCTCTAATTCTGGGAGTGACTTGACTATAAGAGCAAGGTCATCAGCATAGAGGTGTTCCCAGGGCAGCCTGTCTTGAGTTCCTACGCTACTGCCTGGAGGACTATAATGAATAAGAGGGGGACGAGGACTGAACTTTGGTGGACCTTTACCTCTACCTGGAATTCTTCACTATACTTGTTGCCAACCCTCACCTTACTGACAGCATTCCTGTACAGGGCTTGTACACCTCTTACCAACCAGTTGTCTCTCCTCAGTTTCCACATTGACCACCAGATAAGGGATCGGAGGACCCTGTCAAAGGCTTTCTTCAAGTCAAGAAAAGCCAAGTACAGAGGTTTATCTTTGGCTCGATATATCTCCTGCAGTTGCCTTATCAGAAATATAGCATCAGTGGTACTTCTACCGGGCACAAAACCAAACTGCATCTCATCTAGGCTAACTCTCTCCCTAATTAGTTGGGCTATGACCCTCTCTGTGACCTTCATCACCTGATCCAATAATTTGATACTTGATTTCTGTCTAAAGCATCACCTTTACCCTTGTAATAGTTGACTATGTTGCTGCTACACCAGTCATTGGGTATGACTCTTTCTACCTGGTCTACGATGCAGGTGTGTGTGTGTGTGCCTGCATGCGTGTGTGCGTGAGTGCGTGTGTGTGTGTGTATGTGTGTGTCTTATGTTTACTGGTCACATCAGTAACTTAGAATATTAAATTTATAAATTTTTGTTACATGTTGTCTGAATTCTTTATTCAATTTGATTTACTCTTAGACAGTATGAACATATTTCTGGTGTTTCCACTGTAAATCAGAGACAGCCACTTGGCGACAATCTGTATCTTTAGAATACAGAACCAAATTTGTATTTTGCTCTTCGTACAGTTTTCTTTCCTTGGTGACATTCTTACTAAGTCTTTTTATACAGTCTAAGTGCAACTCAAAACTGACTGTCCTGTCAGGAGTATAACATAATTCTCTTTATGTTTTTGATAAGAGCTGAGAAAGACAGCTCAAAAGACAGACCTGAAAAGACAGAGCTGACAATTTAGCAGATATGTAATTTCTTGATTTATTCTATCAAGAATATTACTAAATCAGTTTATACTAGAATGTGCTTTTAGGTCAATTGTTAAATAAGTACTCACATAGTTATGTGTGTGTGTGTGCATGTCTTTTATCTTTTATCTCTATTACTTGTTTCCGTCATTAGACTCCAGTCATGCTGGGATGCCATCTTGAAGAACTTTTAGTTGAAGGAATCAACCCCAGCACTGTTTTTAAGTCTGGTAGTTATTCTGTTACGTATTTTTGCCAAGCCACTAAGTTACAAGAATGCAAATACACCAACACCAGTTGTCAAGCAGTGGCAGAGGGGACAAACAGACCCAAACACTCTCTCTCTCTCTCACACACACACACACACACACACACACACACACACATATCATGGTACTCCGTCGGTTACGATGACAAGTGTTCCAGTTGATCCAATCAATGGAACAGCCTGCTCATGAAATTAATGTGCAAGTGGCTGGGCACTTCACAGACATGTGTACCCTTAACGTAGTTCTCGGGTAGTTTCAGTATGATACAGAGTGTGACAAGGCTGGCCCTCTGAAATACAGGTACAACAGAAACAGGAAGAAAGAGTGAGAGAAAGTTGTGTTGAAAGAGTACAGCAGGGTTCACCACCACCTCCTGTCAGAGCCTCGTGGAGCTTTAGGTGTTTTCATTCAATAAACACTCATAACGCCCAGTCTGAGAATCAAAACCACAATCCTACAACCATGAATCCACTCCCCTAACCTCTGGGCCATTGCATCTCCACACACATATATATACAATGGGTTTCTAAGTTTCTGTTCAACAAATCCACTCACAAGGCTTTGGTTGACCTAAGGCTATAGAAGACACTTTCTCAAAGTATCATGCAGTTAGACTGAACCCAGAACCATGTGGTTGGGAAGCAAGCTTCTTACTGCACAGCCAAGCCTGCTCCTGTGTGCATACACAGTTAGTTATCCTATACAGCAAGGTGTTATACCTTTGTATGATGCTACCCTTGTATGCAGTATCATCATAAACTGCTACAAAGGCAAAAAAGATGCCTTTGAGAGAAGCAGCTACAGAGGAATCAAAATACTCTTTACTCTCTTTTTACTCTTTTACTTGTTTCAGTCATTTGACTGCAGCCATGCTGGAGCACCACCTTTAGTCGAGCAAATCAACCCCAGGACTTATTCTTTAGAAGCCTAGTATTTATTCTATCGGTCTCTTTTTGCCAAACCGCTAAGTTACGAGGACCTAAACACACCACCATCAGTTGTCAAGCGATGTTGGGGGTACAGACACAGACACACAAACATATACATATATATATACATATATACGACAGGCTTCTTTCAGTTTCCGTCTACCAAATCCACTCACAAGCCTTTGGTCAGCCCGAGGCTATAGTAGAAGACACTCGCCCAAGGTGCCACGCAGTGGGAATGAACCCGGAACCATGTGGTTGGTAAGCAAGATACTTACCACACAGCCATTCCTGTGCCTACTGGTTATGGTCACAGAGAAAATCATAATTCAAATGGTAGACAAGAGAGTAGATTTTGATGCAAACTACAAAAGTGGTGGGGAAGCACTATGAGGATGCAGTGACAGCACCCCAGCTACCACACACACACACACACACACACACACACACACACACATACATATGATCATATGTTAAAATCAAGCTGTGAGGAATAAGTGCTGAACACTGCATTAGTGGATAAATATTCTCACTCAACATGAAACCATTGGAAGCCTGGTTAATCCAAAAACTGTGTATATTTATATATGTGTGTGTGTGTGTATGTATGTATGTATGTATAATATATGTATGTATATATAATGATGACTCAAACTGCCTCACTTTGGGAACTTATCCAAATGTAGACATTTCAAACAAATACTGAAAGCAGAACTGGATTTGATATAATCAACTAAAATCCCTTGAAAGTGGAGCATCAGAATGACCACAGTCTAATGCCCGCAAAAAGTAAAAGAATTAAATGTAGGAAAAAAATATCAAATAAGAAACAATGCTTATAAAATAGATTATTTGACCACTTCTAACATCTGATATAATGAAAGATTGCCCAAACTACTAGTGTGCCAATTCCATTCAACTTGACTGACAGAATTTCATAGATCTTCTTTGTGAGAACTAAGTAAAATGTAAATTGTACATTGGAATGGATTTGGTCTTTAAAGCCAATTAGTAAAAGCAACAGCATGTTTTAGTATTATTAGACGTCCTCAGTGAAGTATATTCCACTCAGTTGGCATGAATTGAAGTGAACTGTCTATCATCTATCTATCTATCTATCTATTTGTCTGTCTGTTTGTCTGTCTATCTATCTAGCCCTTTCTTTATCTATCTATCTATCACTCTCTCTATCTTTATTTATCTATCTATCTATTTATCTATCACTATCTCTCTCTCTTTATCTATCTATCTATCTATTTATCTATCTATCTATCTATCTATCTATCTATCTATCTATCTATCTATCTATCTATCTATCTATCTATCTATCTGTCTGCATGTCTATCTGTATGCAGCCTCCTGGCTTGCCAGTCTTCAGTCAGCATGGAAAGTAGACGTTAAATGATGATGATGATATATATACATATATGTGTTCAGGATTCATAAAGACTATAGACTCGGAAAATTGATTCTCTCAAGTGCCCTGCTGGTTCATTAGAGGTAGTGAATAATTTCTGCTACCCAGGGGACCAAATAAATAGTGGATGAGGATGCACAGAGAATATGATAGCTAGAATAAGAATAGGATGAAGGAAATTCAGAGAGCTATTACCTCTATTGAATACAAAAGGTACATATACATACACATATATATATGCATATATATATATATATATATATATATATATATATATATATATATATATATATATATATATATATATATATATATATATCATTTATATTATTTAATTGAATGTCATGCATCTATTTCCAGGTGATATATGTTATAATTTAGAATAAACAGTAAAAGGTTGTCATTATAGTATTCAGAGTTTCAAATGTCAGGGTGAAGAGCTACGAAGCATTCTCGTCGGCTATTAATGGCAACAGATGCTATGAAAAACTGTTGAATGAAAGGGAAGTTACTCTAATAGGTAGAAAAAGAAAACAACAAAAAAGATAAAAAGTACACACACACATGCATACATGTATAAAAATATATGTGTATGCAACCTCATCCTCATATACACATAGGTGTTTACATGCATACACTTAACAATTCTCCTACTGATATTCTTAACTAAATTC
The DNA here is from genome assembly GCF_046866305.1 of Octopus bimaculoides. Taxonomy (NCBI): domain Eukaryota; kingdom Metazoa; phylum Mollusca; class Cephalopoda; order Octopoda; family Octopodidae; genus Octopus; species Octopus bimaculoides. Next base: position 100,138,651 of record NC_142931.1, on the reverse strand, counting down.
TTAAACACAATGGGTGGGGTGCAGAAACCTACATTAATATAACTAAGTCTATAGTTGGGCTTTCTATAGGGTTTGTAAATTGAAAATTGTCAGGTTAGTATTTATTGTTATGCTAAGCTCAAATGTTTTCATAAGATGGATAATATCTTTCCTTAACCGACCTTGTGCTGGTCCATTGGTAATCTTAGCTAAAACTAGAGCATTGTCCCTATAAAGAGTTAAATATACACCAAGAAAAGCTTTTCCTAATGTGACAAGCAGGAATGGCCCAATGAGATCGTATATGCCTGTTCCATCATATGACCCCACGTTCTGTGTCTGCTGTCTTGACCCGCTCTGTGTTCTCACTGAAGAGTAAGGTCTTTCTGGCATGGAGGATTATATCATTATCGTGTTCACTAATCTCTATAAAATCGCTTGCAAAAGTTTTCTAGCAGTTTTCTAGAAATAGATGCAGGGTGGTTTTTAAGCTAGCTCCTGTGGAGGGCGCCTGTGGAGGGCTCCTGTGGAGGGCTCTTCATTAGGCCTTGTGCCTTACAATGACACTTCATGCATTGAATACATATTAAATTTTATTAAACTTAAACACACATCCCCTTCATTTATACAGATATGCATATGTTTGTATATGTGTGGGGGAGGTGTGTGATAGGAGGGTGTATATGTGAGTGAGTGTGTGTATATATATATATATGTTGTTGTACTTGGGGATGGTCATATTGCCAGTTTAGCCAATATATATATATATATATATATATATATATATATATATATATATATATATATATATATATATATATGTATATGTATAAATATGTACACATATGTATATACATGTATGTGGGAATGTGAATGTATGTCTGTATACATATATATATATAATTGCAGCGTGAAAGGTGTTTATAAGCCATTTAAAATAACACACAAAAACTGTTAGATTCACTTCAACATTTAAATTTAATTTGTCAAAATATTTTCATTGGTTTGAGACCGCGACCTGTTCACTGACAAAATTCTGTGCTGCATTTCAGTTGTTATTTTAAATGGCTTATAAACACCTTCCATGCTGCAATTGTTTTCGTTCCAGCACACGATCTCAGATCAGGTCACTTTCTATGCAAGTACATCTCCGTAATATATATATATATATATACTTATATATATATATATATATATATATATATATATATATATATATATATATATACGTATATTTATATGCATAACTGTCTAAATACATATGTATTATGTTACATGTATGCATGTAAACACTTATGTCTATATGAGGATGAGGTTGCGTACACACATACATATATATACACGTATGCATGTGTGTATGTATGAGTATGTACATACTCATATGTTTGCTTGTTTTTGTGTGTGTGTATGTACATGTACATGTTTGTGTGTGTGCTATGTAGACGTTGTGAATGTAGGAGGTTTATGTCCATGTATTGTGAGAATATGGTTGTGTGTATTTACCTTTATCCTTTTCTTATTTTTCTACCTATTAGAGTAACTTCCCTTTTATTCAATGGTTTTTCATAGCATCTGTTGCCATTAATAGCTGATGAGAATGCATTGTAGCTCGTCGCTCCGACATTTGAAACTCTGAGTACTATAATATCAACTTTTTACTGTTTGGCACCTGTGCCCAGTGTCGCCTTTCTGGCACTTATGCCTGCGGCATGTGTAAGGACTTTCGAGCGAGATCGTTGCCAGTGCCCCTGGACTGGCCCTTGTGCGGGTGGCACGTAAAATACACCATTTTGAGCGCGGCCGTTGCCAGTACCGCCTGACTGGCCTTCGTGCTGGTGGCATGTAAAAGCACCCACTACACTCAAGGAGTGGTTGGTGTTAGAAAGGGCATCCAGCTGTAGAAACTCTGCCAAATCAGATTGGAGCCTGGTGTAGCCATCTGGTTTCACCAGTCCTCAGTCAAATCGTCCAACCCATGCTAGCATGGAAAGCGGACGTTAAACGATAATGATGATGATGATATAGATATCCTTTATTTATCTAATATCGAGGACTCATTCTATTGTTGTTACTTTTTATTATTATTATATACTAGGTTAAAAGGCACCCTATCAGGTGGCTTTAAAGATAGGTCCTGTGGAGAGCTCTTCATTAGGCCTTGGGCCCAACAATGACACTTCATGCATTGAATACATATTAAATTTTATTTAACCTGAACAATATTTTTCAAGTAAAGAACAATTTTCATCAAAACAATGATATAATTAGTCGCTTGGAACTTATTGCAAAGCTGCATGATAAACAACAGTACCACTACCATTGCCACCACATCTGCTATACACATACCATTCAGACTTCTGATGCCACCACCATCAATACCTTTGACGTCGCTGCCTTCCCCTCCACCACTATCACCTCTGTCTTTCGCATCGCTTACTCTTACCGTCATCCTTGACCGCCCCAGCTACCACTACCATCATCACAACCGCCTCCGCCTCTATCACAACTGCAGCTCATACTATTACTATCACCCCATTATCATCAGTGTTCAGTATGTTAGTTCAGTGGTCAGTCCCTCTTTCTCTCACATACCCACTCTTACTTTCTCTTTTATTATTACTCCCACTGCTACCATCAACACTACTACTTTTAATAAAAAATCATCAACTCTCCCTAAATTTCTTTGTCTCTCTTTCTCTCCTTCTCTTTTCCTTTCTCGTTCTCACTCTGGCTTTGCCACCATCTAACTGTCTTTATGCTTAATATTACTCTCACCCCAGCACAAGGAATAGTAGAAGTATCATTGAATAGTGAGAGAGGAGGTCAAAATGTGACACACTGACACACAGAAATTAGTTTGTGCATTTATTATATTAGACAGACAGACAGACAGACAGTGAGAGAGGAATGGAGGGAGAGAGACAAACAGAAATAACATAGACTGTGTATATTAACATTATGGCTATGGAAAATACCTCAGAGCAGTTTTCTTCATATCAATACTAAATACACTAACAGAAGTAGAAGAATTGGGCAAGGATGGAACACAAGCAATGAAGGAATCACCATGAGCAAGAAACAATTTAATCAATCACAGATCACAACAACAGAACAAATAGCTCAGATGGTGCAAAAAAAAACAAACAAACTGGAAGATACTAAGAGATAAGATAAGAAGTTTCTGATTAAATGATCTAACACAAGCTCATAATGTCCTAATGGAGAAGTTTAAAGAGATTCTAATGGAGCCAGAAACAAAGCGTAACTGATTCACTAAGAATAAAAACTATCTTAATCTTTATGACTAATGAATGATCAAATCTTAAAACCTACAAACACATAATCTGCCTTCTTACAGCAAACAAAGCTTTAACTGCAATAAATTGCAGAAAGCAATTAAGCATCAGGAATAGAATTAAATTGTTTCCAGAAGAGCTGAAGGGATATTCTAAAGGCTTATATGGCTATCAAGATTAAAAACTAGTCAACAAAACCATAACCAAAGATTGTAGAAGGGAAATGAAGAGTCTGAGTATGGTATGGCTTGACTAAGAGGTATTTAACAGTATTTCCGACATATGGATCCTTGAAACATTAGTCATGAATAAAGCAGTCTTTCTCTTAGCTCACATGTACTCTGGTAGTCATGCACTCTAACATTACACATCCATCAAAGCATACTGGCATCATTTCTTTCTAGTCTTTGCATTTGAAGCTCACATCTCATTACTACACATTATTGCAGGTCAAGTTAAAGTGTTATACAATCTACCCTTCACTCTCAGGTAATTTGTTGCCAATAGCTCCCTGAACTTTTTCCAACCCATTCTTACCTTAACTAATGTCAGAGAACTTTTCTCTGGTGCTTTCTTAGTGTGTATTACTAAAGTGCATTTGTCACATACAATGTTTATCTTCTCTGTTAGCCTTCTTGTGATGCTGCTTCATCCTTTGTGTGTCCATAGCTAACATTGGATACAACATATGGAGCTTACACTTACTCCTCTTTTGCATATTGAGCAAAGCTATTTCTCTGATGATACTGAGGTTCTGTCTTCTTTCCTACCTAAATGGACAGACTCACTGCAGATGGATGATACACTGAAATACTACTGCTGACAGCACACAGGCTTACCAGTAAAATGCATACAATATTTGAATTCTAAAAATACATTAAAACAACCTTGAAGAGAGAAAAGTTTATTAAGAGCATAACATTAAACAAGATGAGGAAGTTTAATAGGTCAGTTACAACTCTTACGGACATAGAAATACTTAGAAATCAATAAACTAGACAGAGTAAAAGAATTAAAGAAAAGTTAAAGAAGGAATATTGCAGAAACTTTTGATTAATACTTAAAATAGAACTAAATGCAAAAAAGAAAGAAGTATGATAATAGACATCAATACATTAACTGTCTCAATAATCTATTACAGTTATGATAATTTCAAATGAATGCTAGATGAACCAGCAAAGACTGAAAAGCAAAAATAATAATGACAGCATCTAGAATCCACCACCCTAAACACTAACAGTTATTGTAAATAAAACTTGTTACAGGGTAAAAATGTCTGGTTCATTGTACTGCTGATAATCTCTTTAGTGTCAGTTGTATGATAAAATGAACCCAGTTCATGTTGTGAGATAGAAAAAGCATCCAGATGTGAAAAATCATGTGAAAGTAAAGCACATCTGGCAGTTTTCTCTATAGGTGTGTATGTACACCCAAATTAATGCAACAGGTAGTGAGAAGAGAGATGCTGTGTTGGAATAGACCTGTCCAACCCATGCCAGCATGGATAGATAGTTGGATGACAATGACAACAAGGATGGTAGTAATGTTAGTCGTTACAACAATGACAATAATGGAGATGACATTGACAGTGATAACGATGATGATGATAATGATAATAACGATGATGAAAAGGCCATGTTGGGTGGTGGTGGTGCTGCTGCTGATAGTGGTATGGTGATGACAATGATGATGATGAAGAGGAGGAGGAGGATGACAGCAACAATGATAATGATGAGGATGACAACGACGACAATGATGATGACAATGATGTTGATGAGGGGAGGAGTATAACAACGGTGAAGAGGAGGAGGAGGACGATGACTATGATGATGATGAGGATGATAACAACGGCGGTGATGATGATGAGGAGGAGTATGTTTGTGGTGGTGGTGGCGATGACGAGGAGGAGAGTTTATATATATGTGACATAATCCCTTTTTTGTTCCAGTAATAATAGAATTGCAATTTTCAACAAGTCACCAAAGTATTAAAATTTAAGGTGAGATAACTGCAACCTATCTGGCCATGTGCTGTTGTGTTACGGGTGTTTCTAATGAAGCTTTTACCAAGGTCATTCAACTAGCAAAGACAAAAGTGATATTCCTGCAATGAAAGTAAGATATCATAACAGAAGAATGAGAAAGGAGAATATAGATTGTTTTAATGGAGAAATATCTTATGACACAGAAAAAGGAAAAAAACAAAGCACTAAGATATTTCACTTGCCAATGGCTCTAATTTAGTTCACATGGTAGAAAACAAGAAGAACAATAAGAAAATAATATTCAGCTATTCTGCTTTGATACAATAAAACTGTTTCTTTTATTCTTGACTTGAATCCAATTTTTGTTGCATTAATCCAAAGAAGAGGAATAAATTTGCCATGTGTCTCATGACATGCCAAAGAGAATCAGTTGCAGAAAAACACTGTAATTCAAAAGCATGGCATCTTGTGTCATAACAATTTTAACTAGTAACTGTCCATTATGCTAAAGATGATAAGAGCTATTTTATATAAGCTGGATAAGATCTCAGTGTTAGACCTTAGTGTCTGATATGATGGATCTTAAATCAGTTTTGACAACGAACAATTAATTGTTTGTGCATCTGAACTAGGTTGTCAATTAACATGTAAGTAGGTAAGCGTATTCCACACACACACACATTTATCATTAAAAGTAATTCTCAGGTAACATCAGTGTGACAAAAATTAAATCGTTGAATTACAGGTAAAATCCATTCAATGGGCTTCTTCACAGTTTCCATATCCTCAATTTCACTGACAAGGCTTGGATCAAACCATGGTTATAGTATAAAACACTTGATCAAGGTGCTGTTCAGTGAGACCAAAGCTGTGACCTCATGATTGCAAAGCAAAGATCTGAGTTAAATGTTCATGTCTATGTACAAGACATGATACAATGATATTACGCACACACTTTTTCTAGTACCATTTTTTCTCAAACTGGTCATGGTTTCTAAAACAAAAAACACAAAAAGAAACATCTATGGTGTAAAATTAGAAAGATAAATACAAGATGATTTAAGAGCTATTTTTTATAATTAATATTTTTATTGTAGTTTTTTTTTCTTCTCTCAGCTTTTGTTCTTCATAACAGACTTCCTTTGTTCTGTCTGGTACTGTTTCTATCGAATGAATGGGTATTTCCATATACGTACACACACACACACATTGCTACTACTACTACTGCTGTTGCTACCACTGCTACCACTACCACTACTACTACTACTACTACTAGTAGTAGTAGTAGTAGTAGTAGTAGTAGTAGTAGTAGTGAAACCTCTAGTAGCTACTATTATTTAAGTGCTGAGAATTTATATATATATATATATATATAAATATACACACACACACGATATACATATATACATTTAGTTTCATGACAAACTGCAGTATATTTTGATCTTATGAACTTGTCAAACATTTGATAAGAATATATAATAGAAAGATGCTGTCTTTGAAAAAACTGTACAATAATTAAATATATATATTATCATCAATACTTTGAAAGTCACTTTTGCTTGCTTACATGTGTCAGACAAAATTCATTATGGCAAATTTTCTACAACAGGATGCTCTTCCTATCTGTCTTGAAAAACACAATGGTTAGACGTATTTTCACACAAAATTGCAAACAAATAATGATGCTTAAAGAATGGAAATTTTCAGTTACAACTAACAAATGATGTTAAAACAAAGAAACATAAACACTCACACATGCACACACACACACACACATGTACACACACAAATACACACACACAAATACACACACACAAACACACATATATTTTTAGGAGTGACTGTGGGGTAACAAGCTTGCTTCCCAACCACATGGTTCTGGGTTCGGCCTCACTGCATGCCACCTTGGGCAAGTGTCTTCTACTGTAGCCTCTGGCCGACCAAAGCCTTGTGAGTGGATTTGGCTGACAGAAACTGAAAGAAGTCCATCGTATGTACATATACATATGTATTTATGTATCTGTGTTTGTCTTTCCACCATCACTTGACAACTGATGTCAGTATGTTTACATCCCCATAACTTAGTGGTTTGGCAAAAGATACCAATAAAATAAGTACTAGTCTTAAAAAGAATAAGTTCTGGGTCGATTTGTTTGACTAAAGGTGGTGCACTAGCATGGTCCAGAATCAAAATGACTGAAACAAGTAAAAGAATATATGTATACATATATACATATATATATAGGCAGATCACTTCATTTATAAGCAGATAGATGGTAAGTAGATAGATAGATAGATAGACAGACAGACAGACAGACAGACAGAGAGAGAGGGACAGACAGACAGACAGACAGAGAGGGACAGACAGACAATAAGACAGAGAGTATGCATGTATGTATGTATATATGTGGGTGGGTAGGTAGGTAGGTAGAACACCCAAGAAGGAGAATGGCTGATGAAGTGTGGGCTATGTTGGAAAGAAATTTAAGTGTCAAAAAATAAAAGTTCCACTTACATCATCTAAGAAATATAGAGCCACTTCTGGTTGCTCTGGAGATGTTCTGCAATAGAAATATTTGATATGGTGTTTTAAGAAGTAACTGATGATAAGGGGGGGGGGAGAAAAAGAGACAGAGACTAAAGTAGACTGCAGCAAGTGTGGGAGACAGTGACACAATATATATATAACATGAGAGAGAGAGAGAGAGAGAGAGAGAGAGAGAGAGAGAGAGAGAGAGAGAGAGAGAGAGAGAGAGAGAGAGAGAGAGAGGTAGTGATAGTGATAGTGGAATGAGAAAGATTCTGATAGGAATGTTAGTGCAACAACAGAAGGTACCACATGAGAGTGGATTTATACATTACAACAGGTTTTCTGAGTTGATACTTACTATCATTTAGATTCCCTTGCACCATTTATTAAGGCTATTTTATTTGATGAGGCATTTTATTTATAAATTGAATTCTTTTCCTTGCAGGCAACTTGAGTTTTATGCCACTGTGGATTTCAGAATTGATTTGAAGTAATATACTCTCCACCATAAACTGAGTGCTTTCTTACCCTTTGATTGGCAAACTGTGCCGTGTGTGTGTGTGTGTGTGTGTGTAAGAGAGAGAGAGAGAGAGTGTGTGTGTGTGTGTGTGTGTGACTGTGTGTGTGAGTCTCTGTGAGTGAGTATGAGAGTGTGTGTGTGAGAGTGTGTGTGTGAGAGTGTGAGTGTTTGTGTAAGAGAGAGAGAGAGAGTGTGTGTGTGTTTGTGTGTGTGTGTAAATACATTCAAATGGTATACAGACTTCTTTCAGATTTTGTCTACCACTCACAAGGCTTTTGTCAATCCAATGCAATAGTAGAAGACACTATTCAATGGGACTGAACCCAGAACCATGTGGTTAGGAAGCAACTTTCTTACCCCACAGCCATGCCTGCACCCATTATCTGTGTATGTGTGTGTGTGTGCACACGCATGTGTGTGTGTGTGTGTGTGTGTGCTTCTATGTGTCTCATGATGAACATGAGTTCTTTCCCTGTTTTTCTATATACTTCTATATGTAAGTATACTTTCAATGTTTGCTACATGATTTAATTTTCTGCTTTATGTTTTAAAAACCTGTAGGTCTATCCACAATAATTTGTTCTTTTTCACAAAAGTCACTAGTTACTTGCTACAAAAAACTGTTTTTCAAAAATATTTTGGCATATAGGTTAATCAGTATGCTCCATCCCTCTCCATATATGTGTACTTATCTATCTACCACTCCATCTCTCTCTATACACACACACACACGTATACACACACACACATGCACATACATATATACAAACATATACACATATACATATATATACATATAAATATGTGTGTGTATATGTATATATATAACATGAACACACACATTTATGTGTATATAAACACATGTGGACTGTTGGCAATTTTTCCCTCTCCTTCCTTCTTTACCTTTGGACATTCCTAATTTATCTTTGTTTGTTTGTTTCTGATGAAGAGCGATGCTCAAAATGTAAAGCAATAACTCTTCTTTCACCAAGCGTCATAGTAATACATTGCTTGTGCTACATTCTCACATTTGTCTGTTTATTCTTTTCCTTTTCTCTCAGTTTTTTTAATTGACTGTATATATATATATATATATATATATATATATATATATATATATTCACATACATATATATACACATTTTGCTTAAAGTCTCATATGTAAATAAACTTTAAATCAACTCAGAGATTCAAATTTTTTATTTATATATATTTCAAAAATATGGCCAAATGATTCCATGAAAATATCATTTCTTTCACAAATTTAATGTCACATCCCTCAAACTTCATTCATCCTATATTTTTTCAATTACACAGTCTTCACTTATCCAAAGATTAAAAATGTGTGAGAAAAAGTATGCTTTTGAAAGTTACTTATATTATTATTTTTTATCTTTCTCCTCTCTTGTATGCTATAATCATTCAAAGCAGTGTATTAGTACTAGTATATATATTTATGTGTGTTACCGTGTGCATGGTTATGTATAAAGATATATATGTATATATATATATATGTATATATATGTATATATATATGTATATATATACATGAGTAGGCACATAAATAAAAAAACAAGGTGGGAAAATACTTGAATACCAAAGGCAGAAAAATATGCTTTTTTATTAAGGCTGCAAAACATCACAAAAGACTGTTACTCAGAGTTTCACATTCCCATTCATTGGGAGTTTCAGGGTTATTTCCCTGTTGCTAAAAGCAACAGTAACATCCACCCTTAGGGGTCAGCCACATTTAAATGGCAAATATACTTCACTTTATCGTGCAGTTACTGTTAATACCTCGTTCAGAGATTTAACATTGCTTATATATATATATATATATATATATATATATATACATATATATATACATATACATATATATATATACACACACACACATATATACATACATATATGCATATATGCATATATATATATATATATATATATATATATATATATATATATATATATATATATATATAAATATATGTATGTAGATACATACATCTTTTATCTTCTACTTGTTTTAGTCATTTGACTGTGGCCATGATGAAGTACCACCTTGAAGGGTTTTAGTGGAAAAAATCAACCCCACGACATTTTTTTCAGCTTCGTACTTATTCTACAGGTCACTTTGCTGAACCACTAGGTTACAGCGACATAAACAAACTGACATCGACTGTCGAGCAATGGTGGGGATCAAACACAGATGCAAAGACAAACACACATAGATATATATATATATAAATATACATAAACACACACACACACACATATATATGTATGTATGTAGATATGTGTGTTTGTGTGCGTGTAAATATACATATGTCTATATATATATATATATATATATATATATATATATATATATATATATATATATAGGTGCAGGCATTGCTGTGTGGTAAGAAGCTTGCTTCCCAACCACGTAGTGGAGTAATATGCTTTTTTGAACATATTACATTATATTCTGGGTATATGAGATGTTCAAGTGCTTGTGTGCTGATGTACTACGTCAGGAAGGCATGTTTCTTCTATGTGTAGAGTTCATGTGTTGTATATATTCAATTTTCACGTTCAGGGAAGGAAACTATCCTGATGAGGTGAACAGTGTAGGTGGTGGTTCCTCTTTGAAGTGTCTAAGTGTGAAATATTGCTTATGTATGCAGTGAAAGAAGGTTTCATCCCTAACATTTAGGATATTATCTGTTCATTACAAAGAGATTCATATAGTAACAGTACTAAACAGTAAAGGCTGTTATCACTTTTACTTGACTGTTCCGTGCATCACTTTCACAAAACTGTTTACTATGGTTGCTATGTGAATTTCTTTCAGGAATTTAAAACCAGCTACTTTAGCTTGTTGCAAGATCTTTGTTTATATATTGTGAACAAGGACGAATAGCTGCCATCTCTAGCAGGCAAATGTCCAGTATTGAGGATGAGAAGGAACCCTAGAATCAGTCTACTGGTTCTGCTTTGCTGGAGAGGGAATGGTTTTCTCCCTTGCTCACAATAAAACAGACACAGGTTTTATGTGTCAATAGCCAACAGGAAAAGATGTTTTCCCAGGGTTAAAATGTAGTAACATTTGTTCTGCATAGAACAGCCACTTAAAGTGATAACAACCTTTAGTGTTTAGTACTGTTACTATGTGAATCTCTTTCAGAGATTTAAAACCAAATAATGTGTGTGTGTGTGTGTGTGTGCGCGTGTGTGTGTGTGCGCGCGTGTGTGTGTGCATGCGTGTGTGTGTTTATATACACAATAGGCATCTTTGAGTTTCCGCCTACTAAATCCACTCACAAGGCTTTGGTGACGCTGAGGCTATAGTAGATGACACTTGCCCAAGATATACAGTGGGACTGAAATCCGAAGTATGTAGTTGAGAAGCAAATTTCTTACCACATGGCCACCCCTGCACCTGTATATGTATGTATATACACACACACACACACACACATTTTGTATAAATACATTTTTCTACTAATAATTGGCAGAAGTTACAGAGTCACTTGAGGACCAAGAATTTTGTATGCTTACACTTGGCAAACTTTGATTGTTAATAAAAAATGTATGTATGTATATATGAATGTATGTCTCTATATTATCATCATCGTCTTCATCAGTTTAATCCCTATGTCTCCATGGGTTGACACAGATTTTCTACAGTTGAACCCTCACCTGTTTCCTGGTAAGGTAACATATTCCCCATGGCAGAACTTCTTTTCACGGATGTTTTGAAATGAAGGATATTGTTTCTATGACAGTTATATTTGATTTCAACAATTATACAACGTCAGAACAAGAAGGCACAAGCTCAGACACATACACACACACATATATAGATATCTATGAGTGTGTGTTTGTGTGTGTGTGTAACATATGAGAAAAAGAAAGAAAAGAAAATTCACAAGAATCTTTAATTCTCAGGTGCAAACGTGGCTGTGCAGTAAGAAGTTTGCTTCCCAACCAGATGGTTCCGGTTTCAGTCTTACTGCATGGCACCTTGGGCAAGTGTCTTCCACTAGAGCTTCAGGCTGACCAAAGCCTTGTGAGTGGATTTTGTGGATGGAAACTGAAAGAAGACCACAGTATACATACATGTGTGTGTGTGTGTGTGTGTGTGTGTGTGTGTGTGTGTGTGTGTGTGTGTGCGTGTGTGTAGATGTATATATCTATGTGTTTTTCTGTCTATGTTTGTCCCCATCACTGCTTGACAATTGGTGTTGGTGTACTTACATTCCCATGACTTACTGGTTTGGCAAAACAGGCAGATAGAATAAGTATTAAGCTTTCAAAAAAAAACAAAAGAAGTCTTGGGTTCATTTGTTTGACTAAAACCCTTCAAAGCAGTGCTCCAGCATGGCCACAGTCAAAATAACTGAAACAAGTAAAAGAAGGAAAGGATAAGAGAATAATCACTATGATCATTTTGACCTATTGTGCATGGGACCCTTATGGGTGAGATGCTATGCAAACAGTTGTGCAAATGTGTGTCATCAGATGATTTATGAAAAGGTACCTCATTCTTTGATCATATATATATATATATAAAATAAAAACAGACAAATGGATCATCATATGTTGTTGGACTTGTTGTCTGATAGCATATAAATTTACTCATCTACTTGCATTATGGTAAACACTGAAATGATGGGAGATTAATTGTAATTTATTGCATAATCTTATACCTGCATTTATGATGTTATGTCACAATAAAAGCCTTTAATGGAACATTGTAGCAATATTATATAATCCATTCATCTGTTTTTATTATGATATTACACCACACTGAAGCTCCACTCTGTTTTGAATACTCTTGCATTTGCAGATTACTAAACACCAGTGAATTTCCCTCCATTGATGAATCCTCTTCAATAACTCAATGGATTATCTGCTGATCTGTGCCATTCTGTCTGACCATCAAACGATGATGTGTTTCACTTTGATATGACTTGATCTATTAAATAGACCCCCTTTTATCTATCTATCTATCTATATATATATATATATATATCAGAAATAATTGAGATTCATTTGAATTAGGTATTTAAGTTGAAGCACCAAGTCAGTGTGGTATTATCTGTACAACTCAAAGTAAGGTGAATAAAATCAAAATAGTAGAGGGATTACAAACTTACTTGGTCAGAAAAACATACCAACTAGAAAAGCATCCAGCAAACCCATCAATTTAAATTAAAAAAAATAAGCAACAACAGGAAATTTTGATACCTTTACCTATTAACTTCTTATCTCTTATAAGTTATCAATATTCTTAAAGAGAGATGTAAACTTTCTAGTCTATGAGAGGTGATTACAACATACCCGAAATAAAGTACAAATATTTGTGTATATTTGCATGCATGCAAATAGTTAAATATGCATATGTATCTGTGCACAACTTATTTTTTCTGATTTTCTTCTGATTCTTAGCTTATAATTAATATAAAGATAACATGATTTATCGCCCCAGTATTCCATAAGTAAATACCCAGAGCAATCTTTATAGAAACCACCCAATAAGTAAATAATTAAGTACAGGAATTAATATTAAACTAATTCTATGTAATATTCCCTTTCTAATGTTGAAAATTGGTATATATACACATTTTATCTATTCTGGTTATAATATCCTTTTTAGTAATCTTAAATTTTATCTTCATACAACATAACAAAATTGTTTATATACAATCATCCATAGTACCCCATGATAATTTCCTCTGTATTAACATCATATATTTTTATTTGCGTCTTGCCCTTTTGACTGGTAATTAACATCTTGATTTGGGGTCTTCCCCTACCCAGCCTCCTTTATAGACAGTTACATAAACAAATCCTAAAATCCTGACAATATTTATGACCATACCCAACTATAAACTGTCAACTCACTCCTGCCATACTTTCTAAACAGTCACTGTCCTCTAGCCTTAGATTTGGTAGTTGATAGAAAAAAACTAATAAATCAAAAATGAACCACAATCCTTTACAAGGTTTAACCCTAACAAACTTTATACAGTTCTTAGAAGTGTAGTATATTCTTAGCTACATTAGTAGCAACATGGTCTCTTTTCCTCTTCTTGCTCTATTACAGAATTTGAGTAAAATTATATGTGTCCAGCTGATTAAAAATACTATTTATTTATGCAGCTGAGGATAGCCCTACATTTAAATTGATGTAATGATTGTATTATTCAATTAAATAGAGCCACTTGAAACAGTCGTACTGCATCACCTCTTGATATCCTGTTGCTTATCTTGACTATATATATATATATATATATATATATATATATATATTGGGTCATCCCATAAATAATGCAGTTTTTTTTAATACTTCTGTTATTTTTCAAAATTAAGATAAACAAAGTTATTTTTTAATCTAAAATATAATTTCCTTCATTTTCTACAATGCTCTTCCATCAATCTGGTTGACTTGGAAGGCCTCTCTTCCAAAACTCACTTGTCAGTGATGAAAAAAACTCCTCTAGTATTGTTCTGACCTCATCTTCAGAATTCATATTTTTTCCATTCAAATGATTTTGAAGACTGCTTTTTACTTGCTTCAGGCATTGGGTTGTAGCCATGCTGCAGCACTACCTTGTAGGATTTAGTTGAACAGATCAACCATCAGTACTTATTTATAAGCCTGGTTTCTTTTAATGAACTGTTAATCAACGGAGACATAAACAAACCAACACAGCTTATCAAGCACAGTGGTGAAGCTATAGTAGAAGGCTCTTGCCCCAGGTGTCACACAGCTTGAACCTGGAACCACTGACTGGGAAGCAAACTTATAAACCCACAGCCATGCATGTACCTATATTACTGAAATGGATGTTGTCTATGCATGTTTCTGGGAGTGACTGATATCATTTGTTGTTTCATAAGTGAAAGAAATTCTTGTTGTGTGGTAAGAAGCTTGCTTCCCAACCACATTGTTCTGGGTTCAGTTCCATTGCACTTTGGGCAAGTCTCCTCAACTATATAGCTTCAGGCCAATCAAAGCCTTGTATGTAGATTTGGTAGATAAAAAACTGAAAGAAGCCCATTGTGTGTGCGTGTGTGTGTGTGCGTGTGTGTGTATGCGTGTGTGTGTGTGTGTGTGTGTGTGTGTGTGTTTATCTTTATGTCTGTGTTTGCCCCCCAACACAACTTTAGAACTAGTGTTGGTTTGTTTATGTCCCCATAACTTAGCGGTTCAGCAAAATAACTCTGATAGAATAAGTACCAGGCTTAAAAGAAGAAAAGAATAAGTACTGTTGCGGTGGGTGGAGGGGTCCGATTCATTTGACTAAAAGCTCTTCAAGTCTAATGACTGAAACATAAAAGTGCTGAGAGAAGTGGAAGAGAGAGAAAGCAGCTGGCAGTTGGTGTAGTTCACAACAGAAAGTGGAGCCAGAAGGTCATACCATACATGGACATACACACACACACATGCACACAGATTAATACCTCACTTTACAAGGACCTGCTTTACAAAACACCAGACTTACGAGTTTTATTTTTCAAGTGCAAGATCCAAATTTTGAATGAAGTGCAAAAGTTTCTACTTTCATATAAAATGCTTCTGCATGTTGCCGACAAAATTTATAGAGTTAAAAAAAAAAAAGCTTCTTTTTAAGCAAACAACTCTAGACTTGTTTTCAAAAACGAAATCTACAAGTTCATCTACAAATGTTTGTGAATCAGCGATCACATCTGTAAGTGATGGTGTGTGTGAGTCTAGTGCGAGTTAAAGTGATTCAGAAAACGATTATTATAATATTTTTTATAATAAAAGATCTTGATATTCTTTTTACATTACGTAAAAAATTCATTACTTTCTACTGTTGTTTTATTGGTGTTTATTTAGAAGTATTAAAAATTTTATAGGTAAAATACTTTTCTAGGAACGAATTATGATTTACAGCATTGCTACTACAGGAAATTATTGCTCTGCTTTATGAGTTTTTGCTTTACGAGCAGTCTCTGAGAACAAATTTGCTCGTATATTGAGGCATTCCTGTATACTTACAATTTTATGTACATAGCTGGAAGCAGAAAAATAAAGAATTACTGAAAGGAGACAAAAATAAATCCCATCAGATTGGGCAGATACTGTGCTAGTATATTGTAGGCCTCCTAATATAATAACCAAAGTAATAGTAAACAAGCAGAAAATAATTTCCCAGAAGACAAAATGTCATTATGAAAGTGTAGTTAAGTCATTTACTTTTGATAACGATAATGGATATATATGGTTGTGTGTGGGTGAGGGGTGTTTCTGTGTGTGTGTGGGGGGGGGTGTCTCTATGTGGATACATGCAAGTATGTAGGTGTGTGTATGTATATGTATATGAATGTGTGTCTGTGCATGTGTGTATGTGTTTATATATATTAATATATATGTCAATATAGATATATATATATACATATAATATATGAGTGTATGCATATATACGTACATATATGTACATACCTACATCTACATGTATATATATATATACATATATATATATATATATATATATATACACATATATATATATATCAATATATATATATATATATATGGTAACACACTTAGTTGCTTTAACAAAGGGATGTGGGTTCGACTCCTATGCAGATAGGAAAGCCTTCTTTATTCTGTCAAGGGCTTATATGCTCCTTTATTACATTATTTTCCTTAGTCATTGCATGGTGATTGCCATAAGCTTTAAGCTTATATAAAAATACCATTATTATTATTTACAGGATTGTAAACCAGCACCATATTGAAAACCATTCACTCCGAAAGCATATATATATCAATATTTATACATGTGTGTGTGTACCCCTACTCTTTCTCTCTTCTTTCTTATTCTCTCTCTCACTCTCTCTCTTACTCTCTTTCTCTCTCTTCTTTTTCTCCCTCCTCCCATGCCCACCTTCCCCTTCTCTCATACCCACCTCCTCCTTCCCCTTTATTTTCAACCCTCATAAGCCCATCTCACCGCCATCCCACCTCCATCCCACCCACATCCCATATATATGTATTGATATGATGATGATGATATATATGTATATATATCAATACATATATATATATGTATATATATCAATACCTATATATATAGGTATATATATCAATACATATATGTATATATATATCAATAAAATTTATTAATGAGGGTAGAAATTGATATTAATCAATTAAAACCAGTGGTCTAGCATATTAAAAAAAATCCGAAGATTAAAATTATATTACATACAAAGATAAGAGGAATGACCAGCAAAAGTGGACTCCTATATGCTAGAAATAGATGCCTAATCATCTAACCACGAAAAAAAATGGAGCACGTGTAGATTAGCTGTAAAAATTTATTAACTGCAGAATTATTTCCGCACCAGATTGAAGACATTTGAAATGATACACTGAATGTAATTTGTAGAACTCTACACATGCTCCCTTTCGGGTGGACGTCTTGTGTCTAGTTCTGGAAATTGCATTGCGAATCGACGGACTACGCTGACGATCCTGCATATATTTACTTATGTAAATTTTAACAGGTGAAACCATGGTACGTAGTTTAATCGTTTTTTTATGTAGTATTTTTTCATTTGTCTTGCTCTTTTACAATCTGTTGTGTCGCTGAATTTTTACTGAGAACATACATTTTTTTTCGTGGTACATTTTTTTTCGTGGTTAGATGATTCAGCATCTATTTCTAGCATATAGGAGTCCACTTTTGCTGGTCATTCCTCTTATCTTTGTATGTAATATAATTTTAATCTTCGGATTTTTTTAATATGCTAGACCACTGGTTTTAATTGATTAATATCAATTTCTACCCTCATTAATAAATTTTATATAATAATGTTCTCATACCGGTAAATTAGCTGCAAAAATTTATTAACTGCAGAATTATTTCCGGACTTAGTGCGCCAGATTGAAGACATTTGAAATGATACACTGAATGTAATTTGTAGAACTCTACACGTACTCCCTTTCGGGTGGACGTCTTGTGTCTAGTTCTGGAAATTGCATTGCGAATCGACGGACTACACTGACGATCCTGCATATATTTACTTATGTAAATTTTAACAGGTGAAACCATGGTACGTAGGTTTATCGTTTTTTATTTAGTATCTTTTCATTTGTCTTGCTCTCTTACAATCTGTTGTGTCGCTGAATTTTTACTGAGAACATACAATTTTTTCGTGGTACATTTTTTTTCGTGGTTAGATGATTCGGCATCTATTTCTAGTATGTAGGAGTCCACTTTTGCTGGTCATTCCTCTTATCTTTGTATGTAATATATGTATATATATCAATATGTATATACATACATTATTTACATTTGACGGATATTTGTCCTCATCTTGTTTGTTGTTAACACAATGTTTCAGTTGATTGCATTGTTTTCCATCATTTTATTCCTTCATGAACTATACCAATGTTTTCTTCAAAACATATATCGGAAGTATAAAGATTTGAATAACACCTGCGTTTAACTCCATTTCTTTATTTACGCACACACACACACACACACACACACACACACACACACACATTGATAGAAAAGACAACAAAACAAAGAAAGAGACCTCGATATTATGTAAATAGAGGAATTTATCTGTAAAAATATGACAATTATTCGGTAGCCATGGTAAAACTCCGAGTTTCGGATGCCGGGGCGGAAACTCGGAGTTTTCTCATGACTACTAAATAATTGTCACATACTTTTACAGCGATATATATATATATATATATATATATATATATATATATATATATATATATATATATACATATGCCCTTCCTAACGCCAACCACTCCGAGAGTGTAGTGGGTGCTTGAACATGCCACTGGGACGAGGCCCAGTCTGGCGGTACTGGCAATGCCCATGCTCAAATGGTGTTTTTACGTGCCACCTGCACAGGAGTCAGTCCAGCGGCACTGGTAACGACCTCGCTCGAATGTTTTGTTCACGTGTCACTGGCACAAGTGCCAGTAAGGTGACGCTGGTAACAATCACGCTCAAATGGTGCTTTTATGTGCCACCAGCACGGAAGCCAGACAGCTGCTCTAGCAGTGATCCCACTCAGATGGTGCTGTTAGCACTCCACTGGCACGGGTGCCTGTCATCGAATTTGGTTCGATATATATATATCAATATATATATATATATATATATATATATATATATATATATATATATGTGTGTGTGTGTGTGTGTCTGTGTGCATATATATATATATATATATATATATATATATATATATATATATATATATATATATATATATATATATCAGCATATATATGTATGTACAGTCGAGGGAAATAAATATTCGTACATATCAAAATTCTTTATTTATTTAATTTCTAATGAACATAAATGGGGTATACCAATACTATATTTGCATATACATGCATAAACTAAGAATATGCAAAAGAAACTAATAAATTATAGTAACTAATGAATTTATATACAATTATAGATATTTAGGGGTGAAAAAGGTATTCGTACAGAACATAAATAACCAATAATCCTGATTTGATACTTCGTAGCATAACCATTATTCAGTTCCACTTCAACCAATCTCTTCTTGTTGTTCTTAATCAATGACTTGCATCTTTCTTTAGGAATTTTTTCCCATTCTTCTTGACAAATTTTCTTCAAATCTGGAATGCACACTGGGGCTCTTGAATGAATTTTAATTTTCAAATAACGCCACAAATTTTCAATGGGGTTCAAGTCAGGTGACTGGCTTGGCCATTCTAATAATTTTATATTGTGATTGACAATCCAGTTTTTGGTTAGACTTCACCATGTGCTTAGGGTTATTATCCTGTTGTAAAACGCGCCCTTCACAAAGCTGGAGCTTTTCTACAGAGTCCCATACGTTATTGTTCCAAATATTTTGGTACATCTCTGCATTCATTCTACCATCTATCACATGTAAATTGCCAGTGCCATTTGCAGAGAAACACCCCCACACCATAATGTTGCCACCTCCAAACTTTATGGTAGGAATTGTGTTTTTCGGCAAATAGGCACTACCATCTTTCCTCCAAACATGGCTACGCGAATTTCGTCCAAACAATTCAATTTTCAACTCGTCTGTCCATAGAACATTTTCCCAGAATGTATCAGATTTATCTTTATATTCATAAACAAATTTTAAATGGGCATCTCTATGCCTTTTAGTCAACAGCGGAGTTTTTCTAGGAGAGCATGACTTCAGTTCAACCCTATGAAGTTCATTGCTGATTGTTCGTAGTGTAACACTAGTCCCTGAAGCTAAAAAATCCTCTTGAAACTTTTTTCTGGTGATCATTGTATTTTTTTCGATTCCTTGCTTCATTTTTCTTAAAGATTTATGGGAAATCTTGCATGGTGCACCAGATATTATTCTGTTTTCAACAGTTCCCGATTTTTTATATCTTCGAATAAATTAAGATATGGTAGAAAATGGAAAACAAAGGGTCTCTGATATTTTCCTGTAACTTTTACCTGCTTTCCACTGTTTAATAATTAAGCTTTTCATTGAATTTGTGAGTTCTTTACTTTTCGCCATTATTACGACACTATATATATATATATATATATATATATATATATATATATATATATATATATATATATATGTTATTATCATGGTGGGCCAAAAATCACACAGCAAAACATTTAACATTTTATTCATATTATGTTGTTGTTGTTGTTGTTATTATTATAATTATTATTATTATTATTATTATTATTATTATTATTATTATTATTATTATTATTATTATTATCATTACTATTATTCACTCTCTTCATCATGTACAACTATGTGTGTATTCATCATTAATGTATTTGCTTTATTCAATTTTAGAAAACTTTTGAGGCATGTCTTTGATAACTCCAGAGCATTTGAACTTATTTTTTGTGAGACATTTGGCCCACCTATACATACATGTAATAGGTCACTGTAAACTAGCACCAACTACATCTCAAATAGACACCAAATATCACTTTGGTTGAAGCTAAAACCCTACACCACAACATTTGGAGTTTTAGGGAGTTAGAATGGGTATGTTGTATTTTGTATACTATTGAAAATACCCATATATAAAGAGCAGAGTCTTCACCATCTTAATACCAGCCTGTGTAAGACTTCCTTAGTGCTATGATGTAGCAGTTCCTTCTTAAGTATTGATATTTAAATTATGGTCTGCCATAATACTTTTATTTTAGAATCTTTTGTTTCATTATGTTCCAAATCTTCAACTTTATATTCCAATTAATTGAAACATTTGTTCATTTATTAAATATCTGCAAATTTCATGATTTTTACAATTAACTAAAACAATAAGTATTGTATTTCATTACATCTACAGTAAGACAATAATTAAACCAATGAAGGTGCTGGCTTTGTATGATCATAGGATCTGCTAGCAATAACAGCCAAATTAACTGGTGGATGGAACCTGTAGAAGAAGTAGACCCAGAAAGACATGGGACGAGATGATGAAGCATGATCTTCAAATTTTGGGCCTCATGGAAGTGACACCTTTGGCAATATGCTGTGCTTGAGAAGACTCATCAAGCCAAGTGAAATCTTAGTCATGACTGTTACTGGTGTCATGTACATGGCACCTATGAAATTGTAATCATACTATTTCCAGTAATATGATCTTCGAAATAATCTTTGAATGTTGAGCCTCACAGAGGTGAGGAATGAGGTGGTGAAGCATGACCTTCAAATGTAGGGCCTCACGGAGGCAATAACATGTGACCAAGACCATAGCAATATACTGTGCTTGAGAAGACTCATCAAGCCATGTAAAACTATAGTTGTGGCAGTTGCCAGTGTCATGTAAATGGCACCCATGGAATAATAGACGTGGCCATTACCAGTGTCATGTAAATGTCACCCGTGCTGATGGAAGGTAAAAGGTACCCATTACACTCTTGGAGTGGCTGGCATTACAAAGGGCATCCAGCTGAAGAAACCATGCCAAATCAGATTGGAACAGGTAAGCCGGAGAGCTGCACCAGATCAGACTGGAACATGTTGCAGCTCTCTGGCTTACCAGTTCCAGTCAAACCATCTAACCCATGCCAGCATGGAAATTGACGTTAAGTGATGATGATGATGATGTGTATATGTGTAAAAATGAAATGGTCACAGCTGGAATACTGATTGGTGGTCAGGCACTAGAAGAATTGATTTCAAATTTTGGCACAAGGCCAGAAATTTTGGGGGAGGAGATAAGTCAATTACATAGACCCCAGTGCTGAAATGGTACTTATTTTATTGACCCCAAAAGGATGAAAGGAAAGTCAACTTCAGCAGAGTTTGAACTCAGAACATATAGATGGATAAAATTCCACTAAGTATTTTTCCCAGTATCCAAAAGATTCTACCAGCACACCACCTTAGAAACACTAAAGGAATTAGCTGGGTGATCACTGACTTGTTCATTCGGACATTCATGCTCTCAAAATGAAAAACGGAAATCATGCCATAACTTGCAATGGGTTATGTAATCACTATAACAGTGAGGTATGTTAGGCCTCACACCCAAATATTTGGACGCTAGACCTAACACATCTCACTGTTTGATACTATCACCACCTGGTCCTTACAGACCTTAGCAGACCCAAATGTTACAGACAAACTTACTCATCTCCACCCATACATTTCTCACAGACAATGATCTTACAATTGCTCTGGCTGGATAACATTCCCACCTGTCTTACCATTCTGGATGGAAACTCTGCAAAGCAGTCTTTCCTCTCATCACAGTCACATAAGGTCTCCATCAGTTCCAATGATAAGAGTTCACTTGTTTGTACAAATGAATTACTTGCTCCTGAATTAATGTGTAGGTGAATGAATACTCTACAGATATGTGTACCTTTAACATAATTCTCAGTCAGAATCAGTGTGAAAAGGTACTACCTTTGAGTTACAGGTACAATCTATTTAATGGGCTTCTTCTTAGTTTCCATATTCATGTTGTGATCGTTTTGTATGTATGTTTGTGAATATAGTTATGATTTGGTATCAAGTTGATACAGATTGAAAGAACACATATTTCATTCATGCTTTAAATAAGAAAAGTTGTTTATACAAGTAAGCAAGTTAGAAAATCATATGAGATATCGTAAGATCAGGTATAACAGTAGTTTCTGTCATGTATTTCTTGGAGTTATCTGGTTAAGCTGTGTTGATGAGATTTTCACCATCATCTTATCAGTGTCTTGGTGTTACGGACACAGCTCTAAGCTTTTTTCTCATTCTCTGCTGCAGATAGCAGATGTTTGCTCCAGCTTCTAATTGCTAGAGGATAAAATGCAAGAAATATATATATTTTATTTATAACTGATGCTCTTGGTCAGAAACAACATGTCAAAGATGAAATTGTTTAATTAGCTCTTGTTCCATCAGCAAATACCATGAGTTACTTAGTTGTTTTCTTTGCCTTGGATACAGTGATCCAGGTTCAATTTCTGGGTGTTTTGCAATTGCTAAATATTTCTGCTAGATACCCACTCTCACTTACAAGGCATGGTTGACCTGAGGCTATGGCAAAAGAAAGTTACCCAAGATACTATGCAGTGAGATTAAACCTGGGACTCATGATTGCTGAGCAAACACCATAACTATTTGACCATATTTATCTACATGTATACGTATGCATATAGGTACATTTGCATGTATGTATATACATATGCATGTTGGTACAAATGCATGCATACATGTATGTATGTATGTATGTGTGTGTGTGTGTGTGTGCATATGTACATGTGTTTTAACGACCACTTTTCCATGCTTGCATTGCTCAGAATGAATTTGGTGAGGAAGATTTTCTGTTGTTGGATTCCCTCCTGTTACCAACCTTCACCTGTTTCCAAGCAACATATCCCTATGGCCAGATATGTTTACATGGAAGACTGGAAATGAGGGACTTCGCTTTACATGACAGCAACATTTATTTATAACTAACCCATGACATCAAGGAAACAACACAAACACATACACACATATGGACATACTCAGAAATGGATATGTACACACACACTCACACATATATACATACATGTATACAAATGGATGGATGAATAGTGGTGTGTGTGTGTGGACATGTGCTTGCGTGTGTGTGTGTGTGCACACATGTATCTTTGTGTGTGTTTGTGTGTGCATGTGCATGTGTGTGTGTGTGTAGAGAGAGAGAGAAAGTAAAATCTAAGATAAAAATTCTTGGGTACATGAAAGGAGTGAAATAAAATGGTTCAGGGACTGAACTTACATTACAGGTTCAAAGTGGTATCTGAAATAAAACCTTTTTAAGTGAGTCTCTATTTTTATTTCGTTTTATTTTATGTTTTTGGCCTGACAGAAGCATGAGGCAGAAATTAAAATAGTGGTCAAACACAAATTGTAGGAAAGATGTTGTACTTCCTACAGATCTAAACCTTGGCAGGAATACAATATATACGTTTAAATAGTGGTTGTCATTATTGAGAAAGGAGAGCGAAGGTGGTGGTGATGGTAGTGGCCAGTATTGGGAAAGATGGTTAGAGTGACAATGATGATGATGATTGTCATCATCATCATCATCAATATCATCATAATGTGATTAAGAAGATTCATAAAAAGCAAGCAGAGTTAAATATCTTGCCTAGGGACACATTCCATATTCTCATTTGGTGTAAATTTAGAAACAAACCATAATCTATATTAATGATAATGTTGGTCATGATGACGATGGTGGTGATGGTGGTGTTGATATGATGATGGTGGTGGTGGTGGTGGTAGTGGTGGTGGTGGTGGTGATGATGATGATGACGACGATGATGATGATGATGATGATGATGATATAAAGGAGGTAGTGGTGTTGCCAGAGTGCGTTAAATGTGTTTCTCTTTGTTCCTTTGCAACATCCCCCTCCCCAACCCCTTTCCCTAAAGACTTCCTTAGAAAGATGGTCACATGACCAACTGGTGGAAATTCAACTGGAAGGCAACAGAATCTTTAGATATTAACAACAACAGCAACAACAATAATTCTCTGGATTTGGGTAGGGAGGATGAGCATCAGTGGATGATTAGGTGTGTCTTTTATTTTGAGTTGTTTATTTTTGTGTATGTTGTTGTCTCCGTCTGTCTCTCTGTCTCTTTGCATGTATGCATTTATGCATGTGTATACAAATATATATGCATGTAAGCATGTATGTTATGTAT
The DNA here is from genome assembly GCF_046866305.1 of Octopus bimaculoides. Lineage (NCBI taxonomy): Eukaryota > Metazoa > Mollusca > Cephalopoda > Octopoda > Octopodidae > Octopus > Octopus bimaculoides. The sequence goes on along the minus strand of NC_142931.1, from coordinate 100,113,135 downwards.
ATATGTGTGCATGCATTTATGTATATAATCATATGTGTATGTGCATATGTATACATATGCATATGTATATACATAGGTGTGTGTATATATATATGTATGTATGTATGTATGCATATATATATCTATACACACACATGTATGTATGTATCATGTATGTATGTATCATGTATGTATGTATATATACATACATATATGTATGCATATATATATTTATACACACACACATGTATGTATGTATCATGTATGTATGTATGTATGTATCTATGTGTGTGTATGTATGTATGTATGTATGTATGTATGTATGTATGTATGTATGTATGTATGTGCATATCTGTGTAGCTTTAGTTTTCCTGCAAGTCTTAGTCAACCACCCAGTTCTATTTCAGTTTCTGATTGTTCTCCAAAAACTGCTGAAACACAATACAGCAAATACTCCCTCCACAAAACAACCAAGAAATGAAACAAAATTTAATAATACACATAAAAAAATGGTAAAAATAAAGGTGAGAAATAAGCAACAACAAAAAACAAGACAGGTTTTGAATTGTCTTATGAGTAGAGAAATAGATAAGTGGATGGAGGTCTTTGAATTAACCCACCACTGCTACTGCTACTATCATTACCACTGCCACCACCATTTAGCTCTTAAAATTATTATACCTTCTCATCTAGATTTTCAGTATACATCTACTGCAAAATAAGTTATAGTATATTCCTGTAAGTGTCTCAGTTACTGGACTGTGGCAAGCTGGAGTATCACCTTCATGAGCTTCAATCAATTATATTACCATCAGTAATACCACTAACTTTATTGATCTTTCTTTATTGAACAATTCAGATATTGAGTTATATCCCCTTTTCAGGGATTTATGTTGCCCAAGGTGCTGCACAGAGGAACTTAGCCAACGAACATATGGCTGTGATGAGAACTTCTTAAGCAAACAGACATCTATTAGTTGGATGATCTTACCATTCTATAAAAACTTTGAAATCATTTTAAAATACCAACCATAACAGAAATGGTACAATTATAACAAAAAATAAACATAATCTAATCTGCAGATGAATGCCAAACTCAAATCTATTAACTGTAGACTGACTGCATTCTGGATCTAGCAGCCTCAGTATAGATGATATTGTAAATTGTCATTAACCCTTTAACATTCATACCGACCATATCTGGCCTGCATAGTCTACCTGTTTTATGTTCAAACCAGCCAGATCTTGCCTCTCACACCTACCCTATGATGCCCTCCTAATAATAAGCAATCACATTAAAAAAACCTCAAAGCTACTAGATAATGGAAGGTTAACTCAAAACAATGAATAAATAAGCATTACATTTGACAGTGTAATTTGAATGCTAAAGGATTAAAGCAATCATTTGAAACCAAAAGTAAGTACATCAAGTCAACTAGCAGGAATTTGAACCATATCTACTCTTTGCTGAGATACTGCATTAATGATTACACTACAGAGCTGTTGCCATTCCTTCTTTTCAAATTTTGTAGTGTAAGTTTTGAAAAGAGACAAAGGCAGTTATGTAATGGGGTCAATTAGTAAACTATAAGTTGTTGGTTCAAGTACTGTCAGTAGACCAGTCACACTTCTCTCTCAAATTTGTGTTCCTAATGTTTTGGATTGTAGAATAGTAGAATTGTTAGATCAATAGATGAAATTCCTCATGGTATTTGTTCTCACCCTTTGCAATCAACTTTGCCCTGCATCATTCTGAGGTGATACAGTAACAGTTGAGAGCGGTGGATAGGAAGAATAACTAGACTGTTGGACAAAATGCATTGTTGTTACTTCTTTCAGCTCTTTATGTTCCAAGTTCACCTATGATGATTCTGATACCAAACTGTATCAGCCCTTGGCTTATTCTGGAACAACAGTATTGTGCAGAGAGAGGAGACTTGCTGCAGCAGCAACTTCTAGTCTTACACAAAAACAAAACAAAAAAATTGCTCGGGTTATTACCTTGGACATAAAGTTTTAGATGAATCATAGTCAACTGACCAAAAATGAAACAGAGAGACAGTGGCCAATCGTCATTTACTTAATCTTGGCAGTAAATACTTAATTATCAGTATAATTATAAACTTAATTAATAATCCAGTAATCATCCTAAATAGTTGTATGTCAATCTGTTACATTATGTGTCTATGGTCTTAGTTGCTTTCTGAGTTTAGGTACCCAAATGAACAATTAATATTGAATCATTCATTATCCATAATTCCTTTACAATATTTTCATGATTGGCAGGACAACTAGTTGCATGCACATCACTAGATGGTCACAACAAAGATGGTCTCTGAAATTTATTGGAGGTCAGTACCATATGAAAGCAGTGTTTTGAAGCTACAGACATTTTATAGATGGACTGAAAAAATAAATGATCAAACAACTGATACACATCAAGCTGGAAACAAATACCTGACCACATCCTGTGCTAATGATAATATTGATTTCATGACATATTTCAGTCGAACAGGTGGATGACTTGATGAAGTGGTAAATAATATGCAAATTAGTTATGGACCTGCTAAAAAGAATCATCCACAATTAACTTGGATTTAGAAATGTTTGTGCAAAATTGGTTCCAAAACAACTCTTTGGCTTGCACAAAAAAAAAATCAAATCATTTTGAAATCTACTAATGATGTTTGAATTGCTATAGTAATGAAGATGACACCTTCTGATAGAAAATAATTGATACTAGTGATGAAGCGTGAATATACCATTACATACTGGAGAGTAAACACCAGATTATGGATTGAAAATATCCACAATCACTTGTTGGGAAAGGTTCAAAGCTCAAGCAAGAGCAGGAAAAATTATGGTGAAAGTTTAGGACTCCCAAGGACTAGAATGGGAATATTATCCAGGAAGGTGCTCAACAGTAAACAATGCTCATAATGGTGAGATACTACATGACTACATGTCAAATTAAGGCCTACAACTCAAAGCAAATGCTGAAGAACTACTGTTAAATGGAGCTATGTTGTGATACCACACTGCCTGTTCTTGTACTGCTGCTCACACTGCTACAATTCTCCAAAAACTGAAATATGATATATTGGAGCATTCTCCTTATAGGCCTGATGTTGCTCCTTTGTGTTGCTCCTGATGTGCTAGTTCCATTTGAAGAGCCAAAGTGACCAAATTTATCATGGACCAAGAAGTGAAGGAAACTGTTCATGCATGACTGATCTCTAAGCTATTAGCCAGCTTGTGAGTGGGACAAAATATGTTAAAAAGCAAAGAGACTATCTTGAAAATTGACATACTTTTAACATCTTTATTTTTGTAATAAATTTTTAACAAAATTTAATGGTAAAGATTAAATGGCACAAAACACACTAAAACACAAACCACTGAGTACTACTCTTGCTTAGAATAAAGAGAATGTGAAGCTGTCCATCATTAGCATAATAACAACACTGACTTAGCTGACATTGCAAGTTTAAGCATACACCACATTTACTGGTGGAATACTAAGTCTAGTAAGGAATGCACAATTAATTTCTCTCCTTGTAAGCAAAAATTTATTAGTGTATTGTGGATATACACGATTCCCTGGGTCAGGTTTGATTTCACAATGCTCATTCCCAATAATTCAAACAATTTACTAACATATTTAGCCATGTCTATGAATGTATACATTTATATACATTTGTAAATATTGGGACTCGGGTGGTAAAATTATACATAAAACTTATTAAAACAGTTCAGTAGAGAAGAACGTGAAAGACAAGGTTGTTAATCTAAAGAATTTAAGTTGTTAAAGTAAATAATTCATCTTAGAAATACTTTTAAATTCTTTAGTATGTATTAGCATCTTTTAAAAAGTTAACCTCAGATATATCATGTGTTAGCATATCCCTGCTTTGGCCTCCTAATCACATCCATAACAAATATAGATTTCCCTCATAGATTATGTCAGCCTGACTTGTCGTTGTTATCATCATCATCATCATCATCATTATCAACACCACCACCACTACCATAACATCATCATTGTTGTCACCATCATTGTCATTGTTAATGTCTTTGTCATTGTCATTGTCAGCATTGTTGTCATCCAGATAATCATCATCATTAGCAGCAGCAGCATCATCATGATCTATATTAGCAGTACTGGTGCCAGTACTTTAGGATAGATTATTACAAGATTCAGTTCAGTAGAACTTACTAATTCTTTCTAATCTTCATTTAAATGTAGTTGAGTTGGTAAGAACAAACCAAAGCTTGCTGGGGAGGTGGGGAGCACTATAAAGAATATATTGTGGGCAAAAGGTACCAACAGTATCAACTAACCATTTTTTAAGTTCAGAGAATTGATTAGTTATTAAGTTCATTTTATATGACTTAAAGTGTTTCATGTTAAACAAACAATTTATTGATTTTAAATTATTGACTTTCAAATTATATTGGTTTATTGATTTTCTAATTATATTGGTTTTTAAGGGAAGTTATTTACTAAACAGCTTAAAAATAATCTTGATATTAACTTTAAAACTAATAAATTAAAATCAAATTCTATTAATTTATTCATCTTTTATGTCATTTATCTCATATTCTGAAGATATTTTGCAACTGTGGGACATAAAGTTTGGTGATATGATGTCTCCTTGTTGTACTCCTTCTCTTATCTAGATATAATCCCTCTGTGTGTAATTCAATGATGATCACACTATCGATGTAAAAATGAAGATTTCTTTAACCCCTTGATCTTTACAGAAGTTAAGGAAGCTTTGCATTTACAAGGAGTTTCAGGTTTTCATGTAACCAATGAATGTTATGTACAGTGATAGAATAAACTCCTAGTTTTTTCAGTGGGTTAGTTGATACTGTGTACTAGTGAAGTGAACAATTAATACGAATGAGAAAAAGCTACATCATCTCAGAAAATTAAGTGAAAACAGAAGAAATGAATGTAGAGTATATCCTGTACAGCAAAAAAGATCTACAGACTGAAAATCACAAGAGTGGTTACAGTGGAAGAAAGCAAAATAGAAGGAATAAAGAATAAACGTGAAAGAAAAATATCAAGAGAAGGATTGATATTAGGCTGGATCTTGTTCAGCAGTCACAATTGTGTTATGAAATTAAACTTTCTGGTTTACCTCAAAGAAAAGTCATAAGTTAATGCCATGCTTGTCACTAATGGAGGGCACTAGATGGCACTGCCTACTTACTATTCAATGGTGCATGCTCAGATGTACAGTGATAGACTTATTTTGAAACTTCACTTTAGCATTATTACAAATTAGTGCCCACCCAGAATATTCTGAAGCATCCTCAGGCACCAAAGGCAGGCAATGGGACTGGTCAATGCATAACACCAACAGTCAGCCTTGATTGAGAACACTTAGGATTAAACACATTCCAACCATGACCTTCCCCTCTTTTATGAAGTGTATCTAGGATTACAATAACCTATCAGAAAATGTTACTAGACAATGTAATTCAGAATACACTGAGTAAAAGACAAGATGATTATAGCTGGAACATCTTTGATCACAGGAACTGCTGGATCAAGACTGATCCATTAATAAGAAAATCAACAACACACTTAATAGTGTACAAGTGATATGTTAGTTTAGGGGTATATTAGTTTTGTATTACTTACCTAACCGATGTAACTGGATCACCTTGTACATCAGTGTGGAACACAGGCCGAAGACGACAGTGGACTCTAATGTTGCCACGTAATTCCTGAAAGAGACAACAACAAGGTTTCAGACAACTAGAAAGAAGATTGAACATTCTGACTTAGGCAAGTTAGAGTTTAGAATTATTAGGAAACAAACTGCCCATAGGCATATGGCATAGTGGTTAAGAGTATGGGCTACTAACCCCAAGATTCCGAGTTCAATTCCAGGCAGTGACCTGAATAATAATAATGATAATAATGATAATAATAATAATAATAATAACATCGAAAAATACCTTAGGAATGAGAGGTTCGAAAATTCCCCAAGACACCTGATGAAAGCTGGAGGGTATATCAGCCAAAACATATTAACAACAAACATGATAAGGACAAATATCTGTCAAATGTAAATAATGTAAATAATATAAAATGGTAGAAACATTAAAATACTGAATGAAATGTCTTACAGGTTTATTCCAACTGTTTGTGTACTGGGTTCAAATTTTCCTGAAGTTAACTTTGCTTTCCATTCTTTCAAGACATAAAGTCTAAGGTAATGAACAGGTAAAACAACAAATGTATCAGACAAGATGTGTTGTAGTATTTGTTCAAGATCTTTTGTTTTCTGAGTTAAAATTCCACTGCAGCCTACTATCAACTATGTAAGAGATAGGCAGCCTCATCATATACACACATTTAGCTAAAGATAGATAGCATAAAGACAATGGTATTCAGTCAGTTGAGAGTAAATGATGCTGATAATGATGATGATGGTGGTGGTGATGGCAACATTGGCTATGGTGATGGGGATGTCAATAAGTTTAATGGTAATCATTTTCATTATCATCTTCATAAAGACAGTGTGTGAGAGAAAATTAGGATGTCATAGGAGAAAAATGGTGCACTTGCATTTAATGATTCTGCAAAGAAAGAGGCTTGAAAATGCCATTATGAAAGACTGCTGAATGTGGAGAATGAATGGGAGGAGGAAGATCTGCCAAAAATGTTGACCCAGTTGAGGCACTAACTATCCAAATTGACAGTACCTTGGTAGATAAAGCAATTAAGGATATGAAGGATAGAAAGCCCCCAGCCCATCAGGAATCTCCGCTGAGATGCTTAAAATATCTGGCAGTGTAGGTGATGGTCTAGTCACCCGTATTATAAATCAGGTGGTTCATGAAGGTGTCATACCCAATGCCTGGTGTAGCAGCACCATAGTCAACTGCTACAAAGGTAAAAGTGATGCCTTAGATAGAAATAATTACAGAAGTATCAAATTGTTGGATCACGTGAAGAAAGTTACAGAGAGGGTCATAGCCCAATTAATTAGGAAGAAAGTTAGTCTAGATGAGATGCAGTTTTGTTTTGTGCCAGATAGAAGCACTGGTAAGGCAACTGCAGGAGAAATACATAGCCAAAGATAAACTTCTGTACTTGGTTTTTGTTGACTTGGAGAAAGCCTTTGACAGTGTCTCCTGATCCCTTATCTGATGATAGGTGAGTGGTTGGTGAGAGCTGTACAAGCCATGTACAGGGATGCTATCAGTAAGAGTTGGCAATGAGTACAGCAAAGAATTCAGGGTACAAGTAGGAGTTCAACAAGGATCGGCCCTCAGCCCCCTCCTGTTCATCATAGTCCTCCAGGCAATAACAGAGGAATTTAAGACAGGCTGCCCTTGGGAGCTCCTCTATGCTGATGATCTTGTTCTTATAGTGGAATCAGTACCAGAACTAGAGAAGAAGTTTCAGTTATGGAAGCAAGGCTTAGAATCAAAGGGCCTTAGAGTTAACCAAGCAAAAACCTAAGTCTTAGTAAGTAGGAAGGCAGACAAATCATGAATCCCTTCAGGTAGATGGCTCTGCTTAATCTGTAGAAAAGGCATAAGTAGGAACTCTATAAGATGTACCCGGTGTTAAATATGGACACATAAGAGGTGCAGCAATGTCAGAGGATGGTTAACAGGGAAAATAGCTTTTGTGTGTGAAAGATGCACAGGTACAATAAATGCCGAAAATGTACAGAAAATAGACTCCATCAACTGCCAGTGGGATAAGCTAGAGGTAGTAGGTAGCTTCTGTTACCTAGGTGACCAAGTTAGTAGTGGAGGTGGGTACACTGAGAGTGTAGCTGTGAGAATAAGAACAGGCTGGGCAAAGTTCAAAAAGCTTCTACCGCTACTGGCAACCAAGGGCCTCTCCCTCAGAGTGAAAGGCAAACTGTATGATGATTGTATAATGCCTGCTACATGTGTGTGAACAGTTCTGTATGACAAATCTCCACAAGTCAACAATGCACAGATGCTGTACGAGAACATGCAGAATGGTTTCATTGCTCTTCATGCATGGTCATGTGGTGTGTATGGATGTGGACAGCTGTGTGAACAAGTGCCAATCTCTAACAGTGGAGGGAAGCTGTGGAAGAGGGAAACCCAGGAAGACATGGGATGAGGTGGGGAAGCATGATCTTTGAACATTGGGCCTCACAGAGGCAATGACTAGTGACTGAGACCTTTGGCAATCTACCATGCTCAAGAAGAGCCATCAAGCTGAGTGAAATCACACCTGTGCCAGTAGAGCTAATCACAAACAGGCAGAGCTCCCCACTTCCTGGTAGCACTGCCAGGACAGAGATCTCTGGAAGTTATCTATAGGTCCTGGTCCAAAAGTCCTCCAGAAGAGACCAGCCAGTTGATCCCCTCCGATGCCCAGAACCTCTCCAAGAACGTCGTCACTCTAGCCCTCCAATCCTGCCCAATAGAACTCCAAGGTGGAACTTCTACCAACCACATTTCTCGATTGGTTGAGTGCTGTGAGCACTTGGAGACACTCTAGGGGCCAAGTACCCTGCCTCGGTCTATGCCTGATCCAGGACTGTAGCTCCATCAAGGAGATGAGTTGCAGAAAAGTGCGTCCAACAAACAGCGACCATACCTGCTCACTGTTAATGGTATCGCTGGAGGTGCTACATCCTAAGCGCATGTCTGTGCATCATCGGCCACGGCCTGCTCAGTTCTCCACGTAATGGGGGCTGACAGCAAATGGACCATCTGACAAGTGAGACCTGTCCCTTCCACAGGGACATTGTTGGAGATGTCTGTCTCATACTAATTTTGTTAGCACTTCACAACTGCTGCTGCAAAACTACTTGTTCCACTCTCACTGTTGATGGTGGTGGTGGAATCGTTCACATTGTCACGGCTATTGTTACTCCCAAATACACCCCTCCCCTCTGTTGCTGGTCTTGACGTTGGTATTGGTTGTGTTCTCATCAATGTTTTTGTTGTCGTTATTCATTCTGTTATTGTTTTCTGTTATGCTTCTCTGTTCCATATTGTTGAAGTTGTTATTTTCTGTGTTGATATCAGTTATCATGGTATTTTCCACCTTATTTATGTTTGAGGAGTTGGCAGTTACATTTTTGTTGTCTATTCGACTATCGAGTGATTATGTGTTCTCCATTGAGTCGCTTTTCTCTGTCATATTACATCTTGGTTCTTTACAGTTAATTTTATCACTGTCCAATTTTATCACTGATGCTTTTGGATTCGTTATTAATTTTGTCCTCAAAATTGTGTCAGTGAAAATTACATTTCTGGGATCTTTTTTAAAACGGGGGCCCACATTTTTCATTAACGAAACACTTTGAAACTTGGAACACTGGTAGAATGTGTCATATAAAACATCTTTTTCTCTTAGTCTTCTTAAAAAAAAAAGAAATCCATAAGTTATTCCATGTTAAAGCTGTCGTATTTCTGTAATTTCAACCAATCACTGACGTCCATTCAGCCGATATACATTAAGTGCCGACTACATAAACAAACGATTCTGAAACAATTAACCCTAACCCTAGGGTTAGGGTTAGGGTTAGGGTTAAAGCAAATTTAAAATGAAAAAAGCAAATAAAACGAAGGTATGGAGATTAAATACGCTTTACATCGCTTAATCAGCCAAAGGAGTAAATGTAAACAACTGAATACTTGTCGGTGATTGGTTGAAATTATCGAAATAAGACAATTTCTTACATGAAATAAATTCGAATACAAAAATATTTTTCTGTTCTATAGCACAAAATAGATAAGTATACGAAGTTTGAAAGTCTTTCCGTACCAAAAACACTACGTAAAACATTAATGAAAAATGTGGCCCCCGTTTTAAAATAGATCCCATTTGTGTAATTTTTCCTGCTATCACAAACTGGTTTGTTTTGTGTTAGAAAGTTGCACCCCTCCATGCTATTTTTCACTTGTGAACGTGTAAACATTTCGCAAATTCTAATATTTGGGCACAAGGCTCAAATATTATCGAATTCTTTTTTCTGGGGACAAAGACTATTACTCCCGTTTAAACAATAATATCAACGAAAACAGTAGTTTTGATAACAAAAATACCTGTCAAGCTTCCACCAGCATTCTAGCCATCCAACCGGAAGTATAATAATAACAATAATCCTTTCTACTACGACCTTGTCAGAATTTGAACTCAGAATAATAATAATAACAATAATAAAGCCATAGATCCAACACAATTTAGAGTGCAATTGAAAAAGATTTGGCAGGACAAGAAAATATACAGCCAGTTCTTGAAGAATAAAGATGAGATTGATTGGAATAGAACCTGGCCATTTCTGCAGAAAGGAGGCTTAAAAGGGCCCTTTGAGGCATTAGTGAGCAGCACTCAAGAACAATCTCTCTGAACAAACTACTCCAAATATCACATTGATAAAAGCACTGACTCATCACAATGTGGGATGTGCTCTGAGAAGGGAGAAAGTATAAGCCACATTGTTAGTGAGTGCTGTAAGTTTGCACAATGTGAATACAAAAGGAGACACGACAATGTGGTCAGATATGTCCACTGGCTGTTGTGTGGCAAAGCAAACCTCAAGAGAGCTGAACAATGGTATGAACACAAGCCAGAGGGAGTAATGGAAAATAAACATTACAAAATACTCTGGGATTTTAACATGCAGTGCAATCAAGTCATAGAGGCAAGACAACCAGATATCATGCTCATCCATAAAGATGAAAAAGAAGTAAAGATAAAAGATATTGCAATGCCAGGCAAATCAAGGGTGAAATGTAAGGAAACAGACAAGAGTGAGAAATACCAACCACTGTGGGATGAGATAGGAAAGTTATGGGGTATAAGGAAAGTAATATCAGTGGTAATTGGAGCATTAGGAGCAGTTTCCAAGGGCTTTGAAAAACATATTAAGAGCATTGGAGTTGCTGTCAGGCTCGAGGTGATCCAGAAGACTGTATTGTTTGGTACAGCTCGCATTCTAAGGAGAGTATTGTCTCTTTGAGTCACAAGAGAAACCTTTAGTGATTTATTATTGAAACCTTTAGTGATTTATTATTGCCTGCTTTCAAGTAAAGAATAACAGGTAATTAAGAACTATCCAAGAGTCTTTCATAATAGACAAAATAATAATATGCCCTGATGCAGTACCAGGCATTGGCTCTCATGGCTTCTGATCTTAATTGATTGGAAGTGTTATCATGTACATTGTTTTGTCTTGGTATAAAAGATGGGCTACAGCTATACCACAGATTTGCTTGTCAGTTGTTTGACCATAACCAGTTGAGCATGTCCCTTACTGGCTGACAATATGTGCATCTCTGATCATGAGCAGAAGTAGTGGGGGAGCATCATAGCCATGTGTTGAGAGGAATTCTTTGGGGTTTGGATAATTCACCTCTGGAAACCTGGGTGTTTCATTCAACATCCTTAAACAACCCTTATTCAGGGACCTTTTGAGCAGGATGGGCTATTCAGCCTGAAGAAAATTTTAACTGGGCCCCAGGTCATGCACTGTTAATTTTGATATGAGATCACCATGTCATGCACATATGGTTGTGATCCATGTACCTTGTGTACCATTATCAGACGGGTAGTCATGATGGGTATACTGGGCTTTGTATATTTTATCCCAGTGTCACTTTGATGGCATACACTTCTCTCTCACTCAATAATAACATAATAATAATGGTTTCTGATTTAAGCACAACATCAGCAGTTTTAAGAGGATGTTGTTAGTTGATATTATAAACCCCAGTATACATAATTGGTACTTTATTTCATCAACCTGGAAAGGATTAAAGGGGAAGTTAACTTCAGCAAGATTTGAATTCAGGATGCAAAGAGCTGGAAGAAATACATTTTATCCATAAGACAATCAATGTTTTTGCTGGGTGGAGAAGGTAAATGCCAATTACATTGAGCCTAACACTTCACTGGTACTTTATTTTATCAAGTTCAATTAAAGATGACATCCATGAGATTTGAACCAGAACATAAATGCCATTGAACTCAATTTTCAGAGTCAATAAAATTAAAGAATAAATTATTAACAAAAAATTAACAGCAATTATAGAACTAACTATAATTAAAGGACGGCCTTTGAGGCAATTAATAAATGATTCAGCCAGGAATATCTATCATGGTCCAAATACAACATAGGTTTATTCTAATACTATTATAGGAAAGTGGGTTATACATCATTAGATGTATACCTGACTTTCCTATATAAAATTAGAATATAACGGAACGCTGAACTCCAGACTATCAACTTAAACAACATTTATTCAGGTGGTAAATATATACATCTTTAGCTCTTGTTTGTTGTTACAGCTTCTGTGTGTGTGAGCATTGTTGTTGGGACGTTGGTATGTAGATGTAAGCGAGCTGTCGAGCGTAAGTCCGAAAGATGGAGAGAGACAGCTAAACACGTCCATGCTCAATCGCTGGCCAGCAAGAAAGAGACAGAATAGAAGCGGGAACGCTTGCTTGTTGAATTCCGCGCATGCGTGAGACTACGCATGCGCACGGCGTTACTACACTATCATAGCACCAAATACAAATACTGCTACTATATAATTAGTTTAGTCAATGAACAGGCCAGTAAAAATGCATCATTTATGCAAATCAGGGTATTCAATTTAATACAATAGGGCTATAGGATTATGATTGGGTATTGGCATGTGCCAAGCTTTCATCAATGACCCTAGGTGCCCAAGTAATCACATTAACCCAGCTAAATGTCCAGGATGTGACAGTGGGAAGTGGGGATGACTGCAACAAGCACTAGGCTGTTACCACATAACACTACCTCAAAACGCCATATAACACCAGCACACAAAACTACACAACACAATCCAACAACACCAGCATGCTATACCACACAACATCAACCACACGGCAGCACCACAAAACATCACTATACAACATTATCACTGACACTCTTTCAAAGAGATATTAACAAAACATTCCTTAGAATAAAATATAATTTACAACTTAAAAGACTTTTCTAAATGTCTTGTAACAAAATTATTGGTGAAACAAGATTCTCTTTTCTTTCTTCAGATCCTCAGTTGGATGTTAACCCAAGTGGAATAGGGAAAATATATCTATTGGATAGTTTAACAGCTGACTAACTAACAACCAATCAAACTTTCATTTCCAAACATCCATATAATTTATGTTATTTCAACATTCTTTTGTGAATGGCACTCACACATACACACACTTGCAGACACACATTTGCAACCCCTTGCAAAACACATTCATGCATACTCACAGACAGATTCAGAGACACACAATCAGCAACACAAACATATATTTCACACACAGATATACACAGATGTATACTTGTAGACATGCAAACATTCTCAAATATACATAGAAATAAACACTCATATACAGACATACATACACATGTGTGCAAATGCACTCATATACATATGCATTCATACACACAAGAATAATTCTCCAGATACTTAATTTCTTCACATTTTTATTCTGGTTTTATTGCTATAAAATAGATTTATTTAGGAATTCACCAAAAATAAAATGAATGGGGAGAAAGGAGGAGAAGAAGAAAGAAAAGAAGATTGAAATGAAGATGAAAGAAAAGCAGACAGAATGAAAGACGAAAAATGGAGGAATTATAGGCAGAAAGAAAGAAGAAAGAAAGCAAGAACAGCAAATATTTTTCTTTGTTAAAATGTTACTGCACACACACACACACACACACACACACACACACACATACAGACACATATGTGTGAGTACACATATATATGTGTGTATATATGTGTGTGTATATGTATATATATATATATATATATATATATATATAGATAGATATGTTATTTTATATTATATTATCTTATATATGTATATATATTTATATATGTGTATGTATGTATGTATGTATGAATGTATGAATGTATGTATGTGCGTGTGTGTAAATATTTTTTCTTCTCAAAATTTTCAGGGATTTTAATTTCCCAAGATTCTCTTTAGGATAAGATATTACAAAGAGCTAAGTGTCTTTTATTACAAAATCTTTCCAAGCTCAGATGGGATTATATATCTTTGGTAAGTCTTAAAAAAAAAAGGATTATTGTTGTTTAAGACAACACTGCCTACAACTGGAATGTAAAATAGAATTTTAAAAAATCCAAAAAGTTTTTCAAAAATAAACAAATTTTTTAAAAGTTTCAACATTTTCTGGTTGAACTTTATACATTCAAATATATAAAGATGATATTAATTCTGCTTCCAGTTTTCTTTCTTTTTTATTGTTAAATAACAACCTTTTATTCCTATTAGAAATGAAAGTTCTGTTTTCAGAACTTCAGAACCATGCTCATTCTTGGGGAAAAGAACACAAATCTTTTTCACTGACATTTGTAATGTTTTCTGTTTGTTTGTTTTGAATGTTTTCTTTCTTTTGTCTTTTTGCACTAAGTGTCTGAGATAAAACAGTTTAATATTCAGAGTGGCTGCCTGCTGGTTTTAATTGGAACTTTCATCATCAGGAATTATGGTCTACTTATAAAGAAAATAAAGTCTAGAGGTGAGTGGAATTAAAACACCAAACGAGATGAAATTTTTTGAACTAATATTTATTCACATTAGTCATGTTATCTGTCTGTATGTCTGTCTGTCTCTCTATTCTTTTACTTGGTTCAGTCATTTGACTGCGGCCATACTGGAGCACTGCCTTTAAGGGTTTTAGTTGAAGAAATCAACCCCAGGACTTATTCTTTGTAAGCCTAGTACTTATTCTATCAGTTGCTTTTGCTGAATCACTATGTTACAGGGACATAAACACATCAACATCAGTTGACAAGCGATGGTGGGGGGATGAACACAGATACAAAGACACACACACATATATATATACACAACAGGCTTCTTTCAGTTTCCATTGACCAAATCCACTCACAAAGCTTTGGTTGGCCAGAGGATATAGTAGAAGACACTTGCCTAAGGTGACATGCAGTGGGACTGAACCTGGAACTATGTGGTTCGGAAGCAAGCTTCTTACTGTACAACCATGCCTTATATATACTACACACATACATATACAGATTTGGTGAAGCAAACAAATAAATTAGAATTCAAAACATGACAATATATATATACATATATGTGGATCCCATTGGTGAAAAAGTTTTCATCTTGTTGCTCAAAAACATCAACAACAGTAGATATGATGTCATCATCACTGTGATATCGGTTCCCAACCATGTGTCTTTTCATGTTGTGGAACAGATGATAGTCAGATGTGGCCAAACCAGGTTTATAGGGAGAGTGATCAACCAGTTCAAAGCCACAGCCCCGCACAGCAGTCATTGAAACCAAAGGCTTGTGTGCTGGATCATTGTCCTAATGAAACAAGACTCCTTTCATCAGTTTTTCTGGGTGTTTGGTCTAGATAGCCTCTCACTGCCTCAGCAAGTTGGCATCGTACTCTTCATTGACAGTGTGGTACTTTTGACAATAGTCAATAAACACAATGCCTCTTGCATCCCAAAAAACTGAGGCCATCTCTTTCCTTGAAGTTGAAACAACCTTGGACTGCATTAAAGTAGGTGAGGAGAGGTGTATCCACTGGATGGATTGTCTCTTTGTCTCTTGCTCAGAGTGATGAACCCAACACTCATCTTGGCTTAGGAAACATTCAAGGAAACCAACTAGATCTGCTTGAAACAATGTCAGATTTTTCCATGGTGTGGTCAGCTTGATGCACTTTTGATCAAGTGTTAGAAGATTCAGCACCCACTGGGCAGAAGCCTTCATCATGCCACGTTTGTTGTGCAGAATATTCTCAACTCTCTCAAACAATATGCTCATAGCACTGGCTATTAGATTTATAGTCAATTGCTTGTCATCCATCACCATGTGCTGAATACAATAAATGTTTTCCCCAGCAGTGGCAGTTGCAGGACATCCAGATAATGGGTCATCTTCAAGACTATCCATTCCCCACTTAAATTCAGCTACCCACTTCTGCATTGTTGATAAAGCTGTAACATCATCCCCTAATGTAGCAACCAGATCAACATGACTGTCGTTGGAGTCTAAGGCCATTTTGTGCACGTATTTGATAACACCACAATACCAATTTTTGTCTGTTTTCAAGAGAAGTTGCTACCAGTTACTTTTGAAGTCTCTGAACAGTCAGATGCCAGTTTAGTTGAACAGAAACAATGTAGTTGTTAATAAGAAGGGTTTAAATTAATGCATGCAAGATTTCACAACTCTAGCATCACTCACTCATAGTCAGCTTATGAACTTTTCAAACCAATATTGTGTGTGCGTGTGTGTATGTGCATATATATATATATATATATATATATATATATATATATATATAGGGAGAGAGAGAGAGAGATAGAAAGATAGATAGACAGACAGACAGACAGACAGACAGACAGACAGACAGATAGATAGATAGATAGATAGATAGATAGAT
>NC_142931.1:100076705-100091705 GCF_046866305.1 Octopus bimaculoides | reverse complement strand
TCAGTATTCGACTGGTACTTATTTTATTGACCCCAAAAGGATGAAAAGCAGTTAACCTCAGCAGAATTTTAACTCAGAACATAAAGATGGATGAAATGCTACTAAGAATTTTGCTTCACGTGCTAACAATTCTGCCAGCTCACTGCCTTCTATTATGCCATATATTACATGATCTACTGCTGTTTAATATACCATGAGCAACCACTGTACTATATTCAGGAAGTCACTACTATACTATACTCTCTATATTCTACAATATTTCACGAGCTACTACTTTGTAGATTTATAAATGAGACAGATTTATAACTGAGATAACTGTTTGTGTAGACTACTATCCACTAACAACAATAGCAATAACAAGCACAGAGAAATTCAGAAGAAACAAAACATTTCGTCAAGGAAGACATTTACTTATTCTAAAAATTTAATTTCTAAAAATCTGAAAGAGTTAGCCTTTTACTCTGTTCCTGACTTGAGTCACTGAAGTGTGACCACTCTGAAGCACCACCATCACTGTTGGTAATGACATTATAATTTTTCAGACTATTAACTTCACTGTCAGAGATGAAACAATTTTGTAAAATATTTTTCAGACAATTAACTTCATCTCAGAGATGGAAAAATTGTTTGTATTTACATTAGTTTGATCTGTCATTAGGTATCTCCAGTGACCTTGGAGATAAGAGCATTATTGTTAATTTTACTTCAGGAAAACAGAGGTACTTAGTTTGAGACTGGAGTAACGTAATACTATACATCCTGGAGTAAGACACACGGAGATAGTTTAGGATCTTAATTCAAACTGAGACAAGAGATATGAACTTATCCAAGAATATGACACTTAAGATGGCTGCAGATGGAACTAATTAAAATTTAGTGTAGATGTAAATATCAATTTCAAATTTTTGCAGAAGGCCAGCAATTTCGGGGATGGGATAAGTTGATTACGTCAACCCCAGTGCTCAACTGGTACTTATTTTATCTATCCTGGAAAGATGAAAGGCAAAGCTGACCTCGATGGAATTTGAACTCAAAATGTGAAGATGGATGAAGTGTAGATGTTGATATCAAAAGATGTTTTTATCACTGGAATAGAGTTTACAAACTTATAATCTAAGAATTTTAAGAAGATAAAAAAACCTCTCCAAAGGCCACATGTGTTGCAAACTAAAGTGTTCAAAGACAAGTCTACAAGGTGGAAAGGTTATCCTACATCAACAACAAAAATAACAGTGATAATAATAAGGAAAATAAGAAATTTCAGCAGTAAAGGAAAAAAAAGGGAGGCAGAGTTGTTATAGGAAAGATTGGTTAAATTGTCTTCTTGGAAGTGTAAAATAGTGTGAAATAGAAGCAATAAATTGGATTGATAGCTTTAAAAAATATGTTTGTTACTTAGTTAATTAAAAATTGTCATGTATAGAATACTAAATTTCCTAAATAAATCACCAATGTTTCCAAACCTCCACAGTCTCATCTTCTGTATATTTGTACATGTTGGTCCCACTATATAGTAGGCAGGAAGATTACCACAAAAATATATTTCCCTATTATGTTTATACCTCATCAATCAAGCAATGTTTTAGTTTTGAGTACATGTACACACACGCATCACACACACACACACACACTCACACACATGCACACACTCACACACACGTGCACGTCTGTATATCATTTTATTATCAATCTGCAGAAGTTAAAAAGTGGTCAAAGGGTTGAGAGCATTGCACATGACACTTATCAAACATGGCACCTGTTAGCCTTCAAGTCACGTTTGTAATTTCTGCCAATTGAAAATAAGAAATATTTATATACTCATGTTCATTCTACCAAACCTATATACTGTGGATGTGTGGATGAGAAGCTTGCTTCCCAACCATGTGGTATCAGGTTCAGTCTCATTGTCTGACATTATAGACCTGAGCCAACTCAAGCTTTGTGAGTGAATTTGCTAAATTTTGCTAAACCACAAAGTTATGTGTATATAAACACACCAGCATTGGTTGTGAAGTGGTAGTGGTAGAGGGGACAAAGACAGACACAAAGACACACAAACAGATATATACAGTTTCTGTCTACCAAATCCGTTTATAATGCTTTGATTGGCCCTTGGTTATAGAAGACATGTACCCAAGGTGTTATGCAGTAGGACTGAACTTGTAACCATATGGTTGAAGCAAGCTTCTTACCACACAGTCATGCCTGCACCCAACTTGTGTTTTAGTATCAATCATAATTACACAACAGTTTTAGAAACATTATAAAATCTTGCAATTCACCTCTTATGTATTCTGCAGTAAATAGTAAATATGATGACTGGTGTTAAAGGCTCAATATGTATTTCCAGTATTCAAATAATCAACAGCCTTGCCAGTTACCCAATTTAGCCTGGAACCATAGATGTAACCATAGATGTTCCAGGTCACTCTATGCAAACCCAAGTATTTATGATAAATAAAAACACATCCATAACAACAATAATACTAATGTCAATATTGATAGCTTAGAGTCAATTACAGTTCCAATCATAAATCAAGGTTTTAACAGCGTGTGGCTTGTCGATTGGCAAGTTAAATGGTAAAAGCGCAGACCGCAGACAAAGAAAGACTAATCAAAAAAACACACATAAATACATACATACACACATCTGGAACTCCATAGGTTACAATGATCAGAGTTCCATTTGATCCAATCAACAGAACAGCCTACTCAAGAAATTAACATGCAAGAAGCTAAGCACTCCACAGACATGCATACCTTTAACACGGTTCTCAGGAGATTCAGTGTGACACAGAAAGTGACAAGGCTGACCCTTCGAAATACAGGTACAACACATTTTGTCAGCTGAGTGGGTTGGAACAACATGAAGTAAAGTGTCTTGCTCAAGGACATAATGTGCTGCTGGTACTGAACTCACGTCCTTACAATTGTGAGCTGAATACCATTACAACTAAATCACATGACTTCACCATGCACATTTATAGACTTAAATAAACACACACACACCAGTATACACACATAAACACACACACCAGTACACACATAAACACACACGCATACATGCATATGTCCGATACACATATATGTCCCACACACACCACATATATACAAACATGCAGAGAAATACACGTACACACATGCTCAGAAGAAGGTCTACACTGCATAAATGATATTACCCATAAGTGAGCAATATATATATATATATATATATATATATATATATATATATATATATTTATATATATATTATGAAGGTCTATTCAGTCCAATAATTCAATAAATCTGACCAGTCAAGAACTGTAAGGAATGCACAGTGCATTTGCAGAAAAGGACATATCCACATGCAAATAACTAGAATGTTCTGGGCATGGTGCAAGCATAGTCAGCTATTCAGGCTGGTGGAAGTAAGCCTTAATTCAATATTGAGTGCTCATAGATCCAGTGCTGCTAAAATCCAGAGCTCCAGGAAAATGTAGTCAATTCTGTACTACCATAATCTACTCTTCCATGAGAATGTTTTCAACACAAGCACATTCAGGGCATGTACACACACACACACGTGCGCACACACACACACACACACATGTAACTACAACAACAACAACACAAGGGTACAGACACAGAAATATGTTGGATCTACAAGTGGCCCATTCAAACGTTGCTTTGGCAATCACAAGTCCTCCTCTTGGATACCAGAGAAGCGCAACATCACATTATTTGCCAGCTATGTATGGTGTTTAAAAGAGAGGGTATGCCATACATCATTTAATGGAGCTCCTAGAACCAGGGCCATACCACAATGGCAACAAATGATGTAAGCTTTACTTGGCTGAAAGAGCAAGAAACATGAAAATCTCACTTCAACCGGGAACCTTCTTAAATTCAAAAACAGAGACATTCAGTCAGTGCCTTCATCAGAAGAAATTCATGTTGAAAACATGGAATTCCTCATTTGTTGACTAAGTAACTGCTGCCACCTTCAGACATCTTTGGCAGGCCTATTGTAGACATAAGTGGAACTGATCTAAGAGAGATAACTCTGCAACACCCAAGGTTTCACAAATAGAGTTTTGTTCCAATATTTTTTGTTTACAAAATTAACTGACCATGATGTTTTCCTACCTCCAGTTTTAGGAAGTTTATGTGCCACTGGACATCTGCATCTGATAAGTCACCTATACAGCTAAGCACTTTATAGATGTGAAACCAATGGCTCCTCTCTTTCCAGCTATAATAAACAACCTTCTACTTATCTATCTATCTTTCTATCTATCATCATCATCATTTAATGTCCACTTTCCATGCTATCATGGGTTGGACGATTTGACTGAGGACTGGCGAACCAGATGGCTACACCAGGCTCCAATCTGATTTGGCAGAGTTTCTACAGCTGGATGCCCTTCCTAACGCCAACCACTCCGAGAGTGTAGTGTGTGCTTTTACATTCCACCAGCACGAAGGCGAGTCTGGCGGTACTGGCAATGGCCATGCTCAAAATGGTGTATTTTATGTGCCACCTGCACAGGACCCAGTCCAGCGGCACTGGCAACGACCTCGCTCAAATAATTTTTTCACATGCCAGTAAGGCAACACTGGTAACGATCACGCTCAAATGGTGCTATTTACGTGCCACTGGCACAGAAGTCAGACAGCTGCTCTGGCAATGATCATGCTTGGACGGTGCTCTTAGTGCTCCACTGGTACAGTTGCCCCAACAGGTCTTCGCAAGCCAAGTTAAGTGTCTAATGAAGGAAGGTTGGCATGGGTGCCATTCGTCGAATTTGTTTCGATTTCGATTTCACTTGCCTCAAAGGTCTTCGCAAGTGGAGTTTAGCATCCAATGAAGGAAAGGTATGCATCAGTGGGATGGCTACACCCCTAGCAGAGGCCTCGGATTATGCTCTCACTTGGCTTGTCGGGTCTTCTCACGCACAGCATATTTCCAAAGATCTCGGTCACAAGTCATTGCCTCGATGAGGCCTAATGTTCGAAGGTTGTGCTTCACCACCTCATCCCAGGTCTTCCTGAGTCTACCTCTTCCACTGGTTCCCTCAACCGCTAGGGTGTGACACTTTTTCACACAGCTATCCTCATCCATTCTTGCCACATGACCATACCAGCGCAATCGTCTCTCTTGCACACCACAACTGATACTTCTTAGGTTCAACTTTTCTCTCAAGGTACTTACACTCTGTTGAGTATGCACACTGACATTACACATCCATATATATAATCATTTTCACTCATAAATGTGGAACAATGAAAATGCGTGCACAACACTGCATTGGTGGATAGAATTTCTTTATTTGTGAATTAACGCTACTATTGGCTTCATGTTAAGAAAAATAGGAAAATATCTTAATATCTTACCAATTTTCAAGCTGATCACATGGAGGAATGGTGTTCATCTTCATTTTGGATTAACACAAGTCTCATTGAATTCGTGGAGGTTCTCGTAAAGAAAACAATAAATCAAGGACCACTACTCTTAGATGATATCTTTTGAGTAATTATCTCACTTGGATTTTACTTTTGGGTAAACAGTTGTATGGTAAGTTTGTTTGCATTATATTATATTCTGGGTGTATGTGATGTTCTTTTGCTTATGTGCTAAGGTAGTTCATTAAGGGTGCATATTTCTTCTGTATGTGGAGTTCGTGTGTCATGTATATTCAATTTCACGTTCAGGAAAGAGGCTATCCTGATAGAACTTTGAGAAGTGGGGGCAATGTAGGTTATTGTAGAGAACCCGCATGGCTACACATATCTTGTAGGGGAAGAGGAGAGAAAGAGAAAATGAACAAAAGGAACTGCAAGAGATAATGGTGATATAGGGCTTAGAAGGCCCAACAAGACACAGGGTGAGCTGAAGAATCAGTTTGCAAGATTGTATGAGGAGAATGAGGGGATGGAGGATGGGGGTGGAAGCAGAATGAGTAGGGATGAAGGACAGATGAACAAGGAGCCATGAGTTGGGGGAGATGAACAGAGACTAAAGAAAGTGGTGGGGGAAAGCAGCAGTAGTAAGGATGATACAGTTGCTGAGGTTAGGAGGGGAAGAGACAGGATGACATGAGTGATACCCTGAAGAAGACAGGGGTCTCCTGCATGGGAGTAGGACTGAGTCACTGTAATGTGGATGGAGAGCATGGGTCTTTTCAAGAACTTCATATTGCCAGAGGTCCTGGTCCTTTGTCATCTCCTTCACCAGACTCAGCATCCTGAGATCAACCTTAAACACTTCATCCCTGTTTCCCTGGTCTCCCTCATCCACTCACATTCAGCAATCAGCACTTTTTTTATACAACTGTCCTCATCCATACACATCACATGCCTGTACCAATGCAATCGTCTTTTTTGTACATGGCAACTGATTCTTCTTATGCCCAGTTTTTCATTGAACACCTTTGTACTAATACTTTCATGCACACTCACATTGCACATCCAGCAGAGTATGTTTGCTTCGTTTCTTTCAGACTTCTCAGATCCATTGCATTCAAAGCCCAGGTCTCACTACCATACAGTATTGCAGTTCTAACACATGCATGTATGTGTACATGCAAGCACACACACACACACACACACACACACACACACACACACACACACACACACACACACACATGCACACATATGTATGAGGTACATTCAAAAAGTATCCCGTTTTATTTTTTCCCACTAAAACTAATGCTGTGTAGGCAAAATCCTTTGGGTGAGAAGTGATGCACCAGTAGGCCACATCAGTTCCCAGCTGTTATGCCTAGAGTACTGATGTGTAATGCATACTTGTGGGATTTTCGTTTTCGCCAAAAAGCATCAAGCAGAGACATTGCATCAAGTTTTGTCAAAAGCTTGATGATACTCAAGCTCAAACCATCCAGAAGATTCAACAGACCTTTGGTGATTATGCCATGAGCAAAACTCAGATCAAGGAGTGGTACAACCACTTTAAGCATGGCCACAACAAGTCAAAGCAATGAGCCAATTGAGAAGGTTCAGTGAACAGTCATGGAAGACCATTGTGTAACAATCCGAGAAATTGCTCATAAAGTAGGAATAAGCACAGGATCTGTGCATTCCGTTTTAACGGAAGGTTTGTACACCCAGATAGTCTTGGTAAACTTCACCCCTAAGGTACTGGTGGGGCAGCAGAAGTAACTCTGCAGAGAAATCACTCAGGACATACTGGGCTCTGCAAACCATGACCCAAACTTCATGAAGAACATACTTTAGACATATCAACTGGGAATTGATATGGCCTACTGGCTGGAAAATTTTGACACATACATTGGAAAGGTGACATCATCTCCTACCCAAAGGATTTTGTCCATGTGGCATTAGTTTTGGTGGGAAAAATAAAATCAGATACCTTTTGAATGCACCTTGTGTATGTACAACAGGCAAATATTTGGTCAGCCCAAGGTTACATGGAACGCATTCACCCGAAGTGAAACTGAACCTGAAACCATGTGGTTGGGAAGCAAACTTCTTACCACACAGCTATCCCTGCACCTACTACATATACAGTTGTGTAATAGCATCATCATTTTATGTCTGTTTTTCTTTTCTATGCTTGAATGGGTTGAGCAAGCATTATATATTTTTGAATATGAGGTGGACATGTGTGAAGCTGTTGGTTATATTCTTTAGATTTGTTATGTAAAGGGTTCCTGATGTTGGGAAATGAGATTCATCATGATGAAAGATTATTTATTACATGAAATGGGAACAAGCAAGATGGAAATAGATTTAGAAAACATATATATTTTATAAAAATAAAATAAATAAAGTTTATTCCATTTTATTTTATTTTTAAATCTAACTATTACTATCAAGAGAAACCTTTAAAAAAATTAATTTTCTAGACATGATATTAGATTTATATGCTAATAAATTTTTGTCTTATAAGCTTGATGAAAAATTATTTTATATTAATAAGAGTTCTAAGCATCCCCTTAATATTCTCCATAATTTAATTTTCATTATTAGTAAATGTATATCATCCTGATCTTCAGATGGAAATACTTTTACAAAGGCTTTTTGATTCTATAAAGAAGCATTTAGCCAGAGTGAATTTTCAGATAGGATAGAATACTTAGAATTTCAGCTTTCAAGCATAAAAATAGAAACAAGAAAATTCTGTGGTATGATCCAAGTTCAAACACACACACACACACACACACACACACACACACACGTGTGTGTGTGTGTGTGCGTGTGTGCGTGTGTGTGTATGTGTGTGTGTGTGTGTATTTGTACAAATACATGCAAGAATTTGTCTCACATCATTTTATCAGAGAATATCAGTATTATAAAATCTTTAGTAGAAATTCTGTTAAAATTTCCTACTCTTGTTGCAAAGATTGTGCCAGTTCTGACAATTCCATTCATGCAAAACATCAATGAAACAATGACAATACCATCACTGAACACACTTGTACACTTGTAATAATATAAACTCTTGTAACTGCCCACTTAACAGAAACTTCCTAACCATTTCTATACTATACTGTACCAAAGTAGAACTGAATGATAGCTTTTCAACCAGAATCCTACATTGGTGTGATAGAAAATCAATTTAAGATGAGATATTAATAGAGCATACATGTATTAGACAATCCAAAGAGTTCTGACTGGTCTTTGCAAATATATTTGAAGTTTCAGGAAAATCTGTGACATCTTTAACATAATTTGATCTGTTATTGCTTTCGCACTTGCTTACAAGTATGCTAACAACAAAAATAGGTTCAGATATCTTTTCCTAGCTAAAATAAATACAATATTACCACAAAACAAAGGCAGCTTAAATTCAAGAAATGATATTCTTTGAAGCTATTTGCATAAAGCAAGAAATCTATTTAATTTTCAACTAAAAGATCCACCATAATATTTCAACCAAAAGTTTCTAACACTTCAAAATATTCTTTGTGTGTGTGTGTGTGTGTTCTTTCTTTTCTTGTTACACTGATTCATTTGTTTCTTTAACACTGTATCTTTGTAATATTTGCCCATGAATGATGGTGGTATGGATAATTTTAGTCTATTACAGTTGCAGTTTATATGATTAAATCATGCCATTTCTTAATGTTGTTTTAATTTTTATTAATCTATTTTTCATTTACATGATTCTATCTTTATGCATGCCTCTGATCAAATTATTCTTTATCATTATTTTTTTGTTTCTTTCTCCAACTTTTGTTAAAGTACTTGAGACAAGAAACTTGGAGTGAAAAAGTGCAGTTTATGTATATATTATGTATTATGCATACATGTATATCTATCTCTATGTGTGTGTATTTGTACATTTGTGTGTGTGGGAGGGATCATTTCTGACTAACTGCATACTGTGGCCACCAGACTGGAACAAAATCCATGGTTGGCACATTATGTAGTGATGTGAAATAGATGAACTTTTAGGTAAGTTCAAATGTGTTTGGGATATATTTGACCAGTTTGCTATGCATATACATTATACATGCATATATGTGTGTGTATATATATACATAGATATGTAAACAGATATATGCATGCATATTGATACTCACACACATCCATTATATGTAACAGAAACACTATTAACTTCAGATAGCTATGTATCACACTTAATGTAAATACATTGCTGAAAAGGATATTTAATATGGTATTCATCTGAAGATAACAAGTCTTGTGGAGTGTCGTGTTTAAAAACACAATATACCTCAGAGGGAAACGAAAATTGTCCCAGTAGTGGCTAGAGAGAATGGTAGATGCATTTCAGCTTCAATGAGCCTTGTCAATGGTGCATACACACAGCCAATTACATGCTCTTATTCAACTGGCCAGCCATTCACAATGCTATTGAATGTTTTTCACTGTTCCCTATATATAGGAGACAACAAATCTTGGTTAAGCATGTGGTTGACTGCAAGTAGGTGCCATTGACAAAGTTCAACAAGGCTTAAATTTATCTAGCATTCTTGCTAGCTATTACAGAGTTGATTTTTGTTTCCTTCCAATATATATATTGTGTTTTTAAATGCAGCATGTCCATAAAGGATGTTATCTCTAACCAAATATCACAGTAAATTTTACCTTTCAGTGATATGGTTACATTAAATGTAATACATAGATGGTTCTCTCTCTCTCTCTCTTTCTCTCTCTCTCTCTCTTTCTCTCTCTCTCTCTCTCTCTCTCTTTCTCTCTCTCTCTCTTTCTCTCTCTCTCTCTCTCTTTCTCTCTCTCTCTCTCTTTCTCTCTCTCTCTCTTTCTCTCTCTCCACACACACACACACACACAAATACACATATATGCATACATATACATATGTGTATATAGATATATGCATATATATGTACAATTACACATACACGCATTTATACATATATATATATATTGTTTTTATGAGTGTGAATAAGAAAAGTGGGACAATGTAAGATTGTAGATGTGAAATGTCTAGTTCAAAAGTTAATTAAAAAAATGTCTTCAAGTAAATCATTAAGAGAAAAAAAAACTGAGCTAAAAGCAAGGAGAACAAAGCGTCATCAGGTAGAAGTCTAATTAATGTGGTGGTGGTGGTGGTATCTTATATCTAAGACTTGTTTATTAATTATTTTAATTGTCTCACATATTAGAAACAATAAAGTAATGAAGCAGCCACTACATAGCCAGAAGACATTAAAAATAGCAACCAAATTACTGTCAAATGACATAGTAACCTCTTAAATAAAGACACATTGAATAGTAATAGTCCCTGATATACAGTTGGGTTAACCATGGCTGGAATGTCTTTGACCATGAGTTTTCATGGCCTGGTTTGGTCACAAACTGAATACCATCAACAATCAGAAAGTCTCTATTTGGTCACTTAATCAGCTAGAAATGGTAGCCAGATTCCTCTTCAAATCACATACTACTTTTTTAAATAAAGGATATGTTGGACAATGTAGACATTGGTAAACAAATGCTTAGGGTAGTAATGTTTAGAATGTCTTTCACCTTAGGCCTGGAGAATCAGAAGTGACCAACGGTTAAATAACTATAACAACAACAACATATAATTTCATCAGTACAATACACCATTCACTGAGTTACTTTTGTTGTTGTTGTTTGGAATGAAAGTTTGTGACCTAGTAGTTAGCATGTTTGGATCATGATCATAAGTTCACAGGTTCAATTCCAAGAACAGGTAATGTGTTGTGTTCTTAAGCAAGGTACTTTATTTGGCGTGGCTTCAGTCTGTTCAGCTGTAAATGAGTGCTAGCTCAATGCTGGTGCAGTTCTCTCTCTCTCTCTCTTTCTCTCTCTCTCTCTCTCTCTCTCTCTCTCTCCCTCCCTTCTCCGTCTCTTCTCCCTCTCTCTCTCCCTCTCTCTCTCCTTCCCTCTCCAGTTCATACTTCCTAGATGTGCCACTAGATGCAGCAGTTGAGAATATGTTTATGCATTCATACAACTATGAGGTATCTACAATAATTAACAGAAGCATATTAGATGTTACCAAGTCAGCCTTTGTTGAGGAGTTCTGTAGTCAAAGAAATTACAACCAATACTACTTTATCTTTTTCTATATCTATGACCAATGTTTCTGATAAAAGTTTGCTGTGGATGTACACTGAAATTACCTTGTGTGCAAATTTTGTTTCTCTTTGAAAATCATGTGCTCATCAATGTGAGTAAACACTTGTTAAATGTCACACTGATGACCTATGCATGAAATAAATAAATACCAATAATTACTAAGAAATAATGGTGATCATCAGTGAACACTAATTAAATCCAGTGAACAATAGTTACATCTAGTGAACATCAATGAGAATCAGGGAAAACCAGAGAATAACACCGAATGATATGGAACATTATTGAACACTTGTAAACACCAATAAACACTGATACATTGGTGAATACCAGTTATTATATATGAATGTCAGTTAAATTTATAGAATGTTAGTGAATATCAAAGAACACCTGCCAATGCTTGAATTGTATTATTTTAACTATTACAGATTCCTAGGACACACTGCTCTAAAAGGAAGTAGCTCAAGAACTATAGATTATATTTATGTGTATATAGGGAGTTCCATCATCCATTGAGATGTAGTGGCAATGTATGAATGCAGAGTGCTCCCTTTTAACAATACCAGTATAAGGAAAGGGGACACTTTAAGACCAATACAGCTTGGCATAATGCCATCACAGACATTGCTGTCAGAATGCAAAGAGTTATGACAGATACTACACAATCCTCTAAATGTTTCATCTTCAATCCCCTAAAAGATAAAAAGCAAAGTTGACTTGAACTCAGAGAGCCAGATCAAATACCACAAGGTATTCTATCCAATACTCTAATGACTCAGCCTTTATAATCTAAGTTGTAATTAAAAAAATGTTATTAGATATATGGGAAAATGTAATTACATTTATGTTGAAAATGTAACCATAATTATTGAAGTGAAGAATTAAAATATAAGCTGACATTTTAATAATATTTTCAAGAATTCAAGAACATTAGAAAAAATGCAATATTATGGAATCAGCAAAAATTTTTATGCAAAATTCTAGCTTCTTCTGGAAAGCCACACTTAAGGACTTTAAGGTTATCAACTAGAAGATGAGTTAAACCTAGTATTAAATGTTGGTAAAATAGTTATCAATCATACTGTTGTCTTAGGTCTTGCTGTAGTTAGTTGTACTTACTGTGTATTACTTGCTTACAGCAAGACAGACTGAATTATTATACCAAGTGTTAACCATGCTCTGTGAACAATACTTTTGACAGTAAACTTTTCCGAAAAGATGCATTATTACTATCTCATTTAAACAGTTTTTCTATAGTGAACATAAACTTTTAAATACCATGCCAATCAGCTAGTACAGTATACTTATTATTGCAGTCTTAAGTATGAGTGAATTGATGTTCTATTTAATAATGGTTACATCACACTACATCAAACAGTTACTGATCTACACATGTTCAAATGAATGCATGTTTAGTGCACTTGGTATTTTCACTTACAGAGTTAAATAATGAAAGATTTGGAAGAGAGATTTGTTTCTATGAAATTGTTTCAAATTCAAATAAACTTTTATACAAAATTTTGTAATGTTGTGACAGGCTAAGGGAGAGAATTACATGAGCTGTACATAATGTCCCAAGTGGCATCAGCTTTTCAAATCAAGAGGAGTATCCACTGAAGATGATTTCAAATCTGGGAGGCCTTCCATGACAACCAATGACTATCATATTGTCAAAGTGCATACTGTGAACTATGAAGATCATCTCCTAACTCTGTGGAAAATTTCCATAAAAGGTATCTTTAAAAGTCCATATTACATGATTTTAAAATGAAAGAATTGAAAACACATCATATTGTTGCAAAATTTGTGCCTTGTCTGCTGACAGATGAAAAAATGACATTTTTGTTCATTACTCAACCAATTCCATCAATGTACCACAAATTTGTCATTCTACTAATTTTGTCAATCCGTTTTATTTTTGTTAGTTGCACCACCGATTTTGTCAGTCTACCACCGATTTTGTCAGTCTACCACACTTTTGGTCACCTACAGAATTTCAAATCTCTCTGAAAATCTTACTGTTTTTAAACCTAGTACACAATAAGTTTATGACGTGTGTTTATAAAATTGGTGGGGAAGGTACTGAAAAGAATTTGAAGAAGATCTTACAAGTGAGAAGTGTCAACTATTTCAAAACCAGTCGTTGAAATTTTGGATTTCACTTTTTATTTATTAAATTTTTTTCATAAGTTTTATAATCTTTGATTAGTGTTTCAAAGAAAAATAAAACATGGCTTATTTTGTTCTCTTGAATTAAAAATAAAAAAATTGTGTGTATATGTGTGTGTGTGTGCATGTGTGTACACACACACACACACACATGTATATATATATATATATATATATAAACATACACACATGCACACAAACAAATATATATATATATACAGTTATGTATGTAAAAATATATATATATACATGCACATACATGCATGCACTCATATATATATATGTGCATGTATGTATGTGCGTACGTGTTTGTGTGTGTGTGTGTGTGTGTGTGTGTGTGTGTGTGTGTGTGTGTGTGTACTTTTTACATTTCTTTTCAAAACAATCTTGTTATTCAGAAAATTGTAAAACTAGAATAATAAAGAACACCAACAAATCATATAATCTATTCAAAGAATACGTTATTGCTCTCACCAGGAGTGAAAATAATATTTTGAATAATATTGTAAAAATATAAAAAACTACAAATTAAACAAACAAATGGAGAAACAGACAATTGGAGAAACAGAGAATGGAATAATTTGAATGAAGAGTTTAAGCTGAAAGATTCTCCAAGATATGGAGAAAAGATTAAATAGAAGTATATCAGTAAAAATGTAAATAATGCTAATGGAAGTGTGAACATGAGATGAATGTGCACACACACACACACACACACACACACACACATACATTATATACATATGTATTATATATATATACATTAATATATACATATATTAATATATATCATCATCATCATCATCATCGTTTAACGTCCGCTTTCCATGCTAGCATGGGTTGGACGATTTGACTGAGGACTGGTGAAACCGGATGGCAACACCAGGCTCCACATATAATACATAAAAACACACACACACAAAATATGAAGATAAACTTTGATCAAGTGATCATAGTGATCCACAATATGAAAGAATTTAATGATAAAAACAAAGCAGGGTACTTGATGTTTCTTGTTTTCTTACAACATGGCCAGATGTTACAACTCTCATCTCCTCAGAGAAGACTAGTAAATCTGTGAATGCTTAGTATTTCTCTCTCCCTCTCTCTTTCTCACCTTCTCTCTCATGCTCTCTGTCTCTTTCCCTATATATATATATATATATATATATATATATATATATATATATATATATATATATATATATATATATATATATATATATATATTATACTACGAGTTTCCATAGTAGCTTTTTCTCCATAACTTACAAATCC
>NC_142931.1:100064205-100071705 GCF_046866305.1 Octopus bimaculoides | reverse complement strand
ATACATATACTCATAAAATGCATATTAACATATAATACACATACACCTAGCTATATGTGTGTACATGTATGTATGTATGTATGTATGTATCTATCTATCTATCTATCTATCTATCTATCTATTTATCTATCTATCTATCTAAATTTCAAGTAACTTTATGCTTGATAGCATAAGATAATAGGTACACACAATTTGGGCTCCTCCAATCATGGAATAGATTGCATCTAAAATGTTGGCTACCAACTGCTGGCAGGGGCTGCACCTTCTGAACATCTGTTCTTGAAACAGTTGTAAGGGCTATCTGTTTATCTTCTTCCTTCTTAACTAGCAATGGCCTCTACCTATGATGACCAGCTTTACCAACTATTTAATATGAATAACTTAGAATTACTCTAAAACTGTTCTGGGAGAATAACAACATATATCACACCCATTATGAACATTCCTCAACCTACCTTTTATTGACCTCTTGTGATCTAAATTCCTGTAACAT
This sequence comes from Octopus bimaculoides, assembly GCF_046866305.1. NCBI lineage: Eukaryota > Metazoa > Mollusca > Cephalopoda > Octopoda > Octopodidae > Octopus > Octopus bimaculoides. Next base: position 100,071,212 of record NC_142931.1, on the reverse strand, counting down.
GCAATTTTATTCTCATGCTTTGAGAAATATATAAATGTTATAATCTGACCCAATACCAATTGTTTAGCTGTTGATACCCTTTTTCCATGTATGTATTCATCTAGTGCTTATTTAAACTTTAAATTGCATGACAAATAACCAGTATTCAGAACACCATGTGTATTCCCATTCGTGTTGTATCTGTATCATTTGTTATGAAACCGGGGTTTGAGTGTTTCACAAATTACAAGTAAAAAGAAAAGGGAACATAAGAGATTGCTTGTAAGATATTTAGTCACACCATCTTACATGCCATTGACACAAGGTGATAATTAGGTGCATAATGTACATTACATAATCAAGACTTATTGTCAGATCATCAAAGATGAGTAGGTTTTTTACGTAACATGATTTGATTCAGAAATGTTGACAGAATCATACACACATATGCAAACACACATGCACATACATACACATACACACTTACATGTATTAATGTAAAGAAACAGGCTGGCTCATTTAGCCCATCAGGGTTATGCTCTTTCAATGAGTCCCTTTTAGCCAGTGACCTGCATGCTAGGATTTGTGTTGCAAAAGGTCCACTCCAGTTCATGTAATATCTGTAAAGTGGAGATGGGTAAGAACATTGTTGGATAGAGGCACATGGGAGAGGTAGAAAAGAGTAAACATACATGAATATGAATAGGTTTATATATGTATAAAGGCTGAGTGTGGGAAGAACATTATACTAATTCCTTATTAGTGGTGGGGGAAACTTCAATGGAGGAAGAGCCAACCCTTATACTTAGGGTGTAGCCAACAAGCTGGCTGAAATGTACTGGTGTTCATAAGGGTAAAAAGAAAAATCCTCATTTATAAACTTCAGGTAGATCTCTGAAGGAAGGGAATATTTCAAATTGAATCTTTTCTCTGCCAAACAAAGCCTGCACCTCCTGTTATCTATTAATGTCTTGACCATACTGTTTCATTCAACCATTTATAATCATTGCTAGACTTACTTTTCATTGCCAGCATGGAACTATTAGGTAACATAACAAACAGACTACACATCAGAACATTCAGAACAAGTCAAAACAATCAAAAAACCAGACTCCACCACTATGATTCTTGGATTTTCAGAACAATAGTGAGATTATATCCTTGTGCTAACCACTGTTTCTCTATTACCATGCACCAGACAACGAGCTTATTGTGAGCTCACTTTGAATCTTTGAATTTCTATATTTGTATGAAGGTCAGCTGAAAAGTTCATAGGCTGTCCAAAATACTCTCATGGAATGTGACCAAATGGGGTTTATTTTTCAACATAGTCCTCACCTTGTGACCCACTCACTTCTTCCATCAGTGTTGCAGATCCTATTGGTCAACAAGCTTTCATCCTGTTTTTCAAAAACGTCATCAAAAGCAGATATGACATCATCATCACTGAGATACTGGTCCCCAGTCGAATGTTTTCCCATGTTATGGAACAGATGATAGTAAGATGGGGCCACATCAGGACCTTAGGGAGGGTGATCAGCCAGTTCAAAGCCAGTAATGCACTGCAGCCATTAAAACCAAGGACTTGTGTGCTGGAGCATTGTCCTGATGAAACAAGACCCCTTTCCTCAGTTTTTCTGGGCGTTTGATCTTGATAGCCTTTTGTAACTGCCTCAGCAAATTGGCATAGTACTTATTATTGATGGTTTGGCTCCTTTCAAGATAGTGAATAAACATGATGCCTTTTGTATTCCAAAAAACCTGAGGCCTTCGCTTTCCCTACAGATGAAACACCTTGGCTATTTTTGAAGAAGGTGAGGTGGGTGTATCCACTGCATGGATTGTCTCTTTGTCTCTGACTCAAAGTGATAAACCCAACATGCATCCTGGCTTAGGAAACATTCAGAGAATCCAATTGGGCCTGCCTCAAACAATGTCAGATTTTCCATGACATGATCAGCCTGGTGCACTTTTGATTAGGTGTCAGATGTGGCAGAAGCCTTTATCATGCCAAGTTTGTTGTGCAGAAAATTCTCAGCTCACTCAAGGGATATGCTAATAGCATTAGCTATTTGATTTATAGTCAATCACCTATCATCCATCTGTCAGTAAGTAGTGAACATGATCAATGTTTTCCCCAATGGTGGCAGTTGCAGAGCATCCAGAGCTTGGGACATCTTCAAGACTTTCCATTCCCGTTCTAAATTCAACTGTTCACTTTTGCACAACTGATAAAGCTGGAGAATCATCCCCTAATGTCAGGTCAGTATGACCATCATTGGAAGTAAAGGCTATTTTCTGCGGGTATTTGATAACACCATGAAGTCAAATTTTGTCCATTTTCAAGAGAAGTTGCTACTAGTTACTTTTGAAATTTTGTTTGAACAGTCAGATATCAGTTTAGCTGAAGAGAAACAATATCATCATCATCATCATCATCATCATCGTTTAACGTCCGCTTTCCATGCTAGCATGGGTTGAATGATTTGACTGAGGACTGGTGAACCAAATGGCTACACCAGGCTCCAATCTGATTTGGCAGAGTTTCTACAGCTGGATGCCCTTCCTAATGCCAACCACTCCGAGAGAGTAGTGGGTGCTTTTACGTGCCACCGGCACAAGGGCCAGTCAGGCAGTACTGGCAACGGCCATGCTTAAAATGGTGTATTTTACGTGCCAGCTGCACAGGAGCCAGTTCAGTGGCACTGGCAACGATCTCATTCGAATGTCTTTACATGTGCCAGGAAGGCGACGCTGGGCACAGGTGCCATCACGATTTCATTTTCACTAGCCCCAACAGGTCTTCGCAAACCGAGTTTCATGTCCAATGAAGGAGACGACGTTGGCATGGGTGCCAGTTGTCGAATTTAGTGTTTAAACTAATGCATACAAGATCTCACAGTTCAGCATCACTTCTTTATAGTCAACCTATGAACTTTTCAACCCATCCTCATATATATGTATGTATGTATGTATGTACGCACGTACGTATGTATGTACGTATGTATGTGTGTATGTAGCATCATCATGATTATTTAACATCTGTCTTCCACGCTGGCATGGATGAATGGTTTGACCAGAGCTACACCAGGTTCTAGCCTAATTTCATTTGGTTTCTATGGCTGGATGCCCTTCCTTGCACCAACCACTTTACAAAGTGTGCTGGGTGCTTTTTACGTAGCACTTGCACAGTGGCACCAACATATGTTCTTTTTACATGGCACCAACACAGGGCTCTTGCAGGCCAGTCCTCTTCAGCAAGGGGAGCAGCATTAATTATTTTCCTGTGGAGCATGAGTCTTCTTGAGTACAGCAAAACAGAGTTGTGCCTCCTTGTCTTCACATCACATGATAGTTATAAACAAGCATCACCAGTCATACAAGTTGGGCCATATGTTCTCAATCTTCTCTGGAATCATACCTGGGCATGGTGAAACATTACTTTGCTTGGCAGTAGGTGAGGGTTGGTGACAGGAAGGAGATCTGGCTGCAGAAAATCTGCCTCAACAAATGCTGTCTGACCCAAGCAAGTATAAAAAAGGAGTGTTAAAACAAGGATGATGTTTTGTGTGTGTACGTGTGTATGTGCATGTAAAAGAGAGAGAGAGACAGACAGACAGACAGACAGACAGAGACAGATAGAGAGAGGTAGAGAAAGAGAGAGAGAGAGACAGAGAGAGAGAGAGAGAGAGAGAGAGAGAAAGAAAGTGTGTATGCATGTGAGTGTGTGGGGGAGGGGGGAGAGAGCTCGTGTGTGTTTGCATGCATGCACATATGTGTGTGTGAGTGTATGTATGTGAGCGTACATGTGTGTGCTTTTGTGCAGGTGTGTGTGCGTGTGTGTGTATGTGTGTGTGTTTATATCAAAAAAATTGCAATCTGCTCAATTTTGCCTGAAGGCTGGCTGATCACTACAAGAATGAAGGAACCTGTAATATTTATAAGTTTGGGAAGGTAATTGAAAGTTCTGCTTCTGAAGTAGAGAAGGTAGTTGTGGGTTGTCAATTGTATTTCAGAATTTAAAATATGACAAAAGTAAATCAGTGCAAACTACACAGAACTGGAAATTAGTAGCTATGTTTAGAGGCATGTTTGAATATACCGTCTTTTTACTGTCTAAGATATATGTGTAATGATTTGTATTTTCATGTGAATAGACACACATACATTCATATACACGCTCACATACATACAATCATATACAAATATGTATATACATACAAATGTTTTCACACACCAAGAAACATGCACCCCCATATTCATATACATATAGGCTCACTGAACAAATGCCTAAAGTGATTGTTGTTATAATTATCAAGCACAATAAGAATAAATTTAGGATGGTTAGATTAAAAAAAAATAGCATGCGTGTGTGTGTGAGTGTGTTTATGTGTGTGTGTGTGAGTGTGTGTGTACGCATCTCTGTGTTTTTCTCTACCACTATTTAATAACCGGTGTTGATTTGTTTTTCCACCCCATAACCCTGCAGTTTGGCAAAAGAGACTAATAGAATAATTTCCAGGCTGAAAAAAATGTACTGGGGTTGATTTTTTTTCAATTAAACTCTTCAAGGTAGTGTCCTAGCATGGGTGCAATCCAATGGCTGAAACAGGTGGAATGTTTAACCTAAAAGGAAAACTATAATTATCATTAAATATGACTAGGATGTTAGAAACACCTACATTGCTAGAAATAAGAGCTAAAATGCTCTAATGCTGTTATCAAAGCACATAATTGTATGCATATATGCTGGTAGAGACTATAATCATCTGAGAACACTGATTGAGAATTCCTCAAACTAATGTCATCAGTGAGGACTGGCTTGTTTACGGTAGATTCTGGACTTAATTCTCTGTCAGTATAATATGTTTTCACCCATTCAGAAATTCTTATGGTGGAAACATATACTGATAGAGAATTAAGTCTGGAATCTGCTGAAGTCAAGCCACTCCTTACTGATGAGGCAATGAAAACTACCAAAATTGACATAAGTAAAAGGAATTCTCGATCAGAGTTTTCAAATGATTGTAGTCTCTACCAGTATATGTGTATACAATCATGTGCTTTAACTACAGCAATGCTATTTCCCACATATTTGGTTTTATATCAGAATGACCTATTACAATTCCGAACATCTAAGCACTTGTATTGTTGCTAGATAGTCATTGTGCCTACACAGGGTTTATCCATCCTTTTTGAAAGATGTTGTTTTTGGTCTTGCTGAGGTTCTAGCTACTCTTCTCACCAAGTTAGCCTGGTATGGATGCTGGCTTAGTCACTGATGACCCAACCTTACAGAAAGTTGTATTGGATTCCATGTTACCAGTAGCACACATAAGAGACCTCACAAGTGACCCAACATAATATACACAAGTACATTCAAACATACAAATCTGCACATATACTAAAATACACTGTTGATGTTGAAATTCCAATGAAGGAGCCTTGAATCTAGGTTAGAAACCAGCTCCATCTCTATTGGCAAGAAATCTTGAAGCAAAACTGAATAATGATATACATACTCTATAGCCTAGTCACCCGTATAGTTAATCAGGTGATACACGAAGGAGTCATACCCAATGACTGGTGTAGCAGCACCATAGTCAACTGCTACAAAGGTAGAGGTGATGCTTTAGACACAAACAATTACAGAGGTATCAAGCTGCTGGACCAAGTAATGAAGGTCACTGAGAGGGTCATAGCCCAACTAATTAGGGAGAGAGTCAGTTTGGATGAGATGTAGTTTGGGTTCGTTCCAGAGAAAAGCACCATTGATGCTATACTTCTGGTAAGACAGCTGCAGGAGAAATACCTAGCCAAAGATAAACCTCTGTACCTGGCTTTCGTTGACATGGAGAAAGCCTTTGACAGGATCCCCCAATCCCTCATCTGGTGGTCAATGAGGAAACTAAGGATAGATGAATGGTTAGTGAGAGCTGTGCAAACCATGTACAGGGACGTTGTCAGTAAGGTGAGGGTTGGCAACGAGTACAGTGAAGAATTCCAGGTTGAGGTTGGGGTCCACCAAGGTTCAGTCCTCAGCCCCCTCCTATTTATCATAGTCCTCAAGGCAATAACAGAGGAATTCAAGATGGGATGCCCCTGGGAGCTCCTTGATGCTGATGACCTTGCCCTAATTGCTGAGTCACTATCAGAACTAAAGAAGTTTCAGGTGTGGAAGCAAGGACTAGAATCGAAGGGCCTTAGAGTCAACCTAGCTAAAACCAAAGTCCTAATAAGTAGGAAGGTAGACAAAACACAACCCCCTTCAGGTAGATGGCCCAGCTCTATCTGTAGAAAAGGCATAGGTAGAAACTCCATAAGTTGTACCCAGTGTAAGCTATGGACACATAAGAGGTACAGCAATATCAAAGGAAGGCTAACTAGCAAGATAGTTTTTGTATGTGGCAGATGTTCAGGAGCAATAAACACTGAAAATGTGCAGAGAACAACTTCTGCCACATTCCAGGGAGAAAAACTTGAAGTAGTTGATAGCTTCCGTTACCTAGGTGACCAAGTCAGTAGCGGGGGAGGGTGCGCTGAAAGTGTAGCTGCTACAATAAAAATAGCCTGGGCAAAGTTCAGAGAGCTCTTACTTCTGCTGGCGACAAAGGGCCTCTCGCTCAGAGTAAAAGGCAGACTGTGTGACACATGTGTACGAACCGCCATGCTACATGGCAGTGAAACATGGGCCGTGACTGCTGAGGAGATGTGTAAGCACACAAGAAACGAAACCAGTACGCTCTGATGAATGTGTAATGTCAGTGTGCATACTCAACAGAGTGTAAGTACTTTGAAAGAAAAGTTAGACCTAAGAAGCATCAGTTGTGGTGTGTAAGAGAGACAACTGCACCAGTACGGTCATGTAGCAAGAATGGATGAGGATAGCTGTGTGCAAAAGTGCCACACCCTAACGGTTGAGGGAACCTGTGGAAGAAGTAGACCCAAGAAGACCTGAAATGAGGTGGTAAAGCACAACCTTCGAACTTTAGGCTTCACTGAGGCAATGACTAGTGGACCTTTGGAAA
>NC_142931.1:100011705-100059205 GCF_046866305.1 Octopus bimaculoides | reverse complement strand
TTTTGCATCAAAAGTTATTTGATTAAATAAGCATATCTATCACAAAAACATTTATCTTTGTTTACATTTCCATATGTTCCGTCACTCAAATTGTTTAGATCTTAAATATCCTAAAGTCACATTTTTACGGTTTCTCTTTAATCATATTAGCTACTGGTCAGTTCTTAGACAGTGATAATTTTATTATATCAATATCCATGTACCTTCCTGATTGTTTTTTTTCCCCCATAAAAGTTTTATTCTTTCCTGTTACAAGAAAAGACACTTGCTTACAATTACTTTTTTAATAATTTTTTTCCTTCACTAATGCCACAGAAACTGGTGAACTAGAGGATGTAGCCAAGTTTACGTATTTAGGTAGTAAGATAACGTTCTCAGGCAGCACCCACGAAGATATTAAGACAAGAATAAGTAAGGCAAGGACTGCTTTCCACCTGTTAAAAACAGTATGGAGCACAAGTGTAATTTCAATAAAGAACAAAATAAGAATTTTTAACACTAACGTAAAAGCGGTGTTATTGTATGGGGCTGAGACATGGCGAACAACAGTTAAGTCAAATAAGCAAATACAATCATTCATAAACAGGTGCTTGCGTAGTATACTTAAAACCAGATGGCCCGAACACATAAGCAATATGGAGCTATGACAAAGAACGAATCAAGTTCTGATTAGAGAGCAAATATTTAAGAAAAAGTGGAAGTGGATTGGTAGCACAATTAGAAGGGACACACCAAATGTAGCGAAAAGTGCTTTACAGTGAAATCTGGATGGATATAGAAAGAGGGGTAGGCCTAAGAACTCGTGGTGTAGATCAACACAAAAGGAACTAGAGAAAGGGGGACATTCATGGCAGAGTATAAGTACAGAAGCGAAAAATTATGCGACATGGAATTCAATTATAAGTGGCCTATACTCCAAGTTGAAGGATTAAAGGCAAGAAAGAAAAAAAAGAAAAAATGCCACAGAAAAAGATGTGCTTCACCTACAACGCTGACACCATTCAAGAGTGTTCTGAGGACGTCAGAAACAAATGAACAGTGTCAACAAAGATGTCATGCTAATGCTGACAGGCTGTCTGTAGAAACTAAAGATACCTCATGAAAGACTGGCTTACCTTCAATGGTATGCTACCATAGAGGCTGTACATAGACATCACGAAACCCCACAACAGTCCCTGACCAAGCAGAGTCTAGATCCCAGTCATATACACATAAGCTGTGGAAAAGAAGTGCCTTCATCTATGATCCTGGACATGACTAAGTTTCTGGAAGAATAGTTTCAACTGGTACTATGTCCAAAATCTGTGATAAATGCTTAGCCAAGAAGTAGAAACAAATGCAATATGCTGTTCCAATAGAAAAGGTAATCCACTAGTCCTTGCCTATCCACCAGATCTAAAACAGCTTCTTACTATCACTATAAGGATTCCTTAGTATCGCTACTAAGGATTTCATGCACTTTTTAAAAGCCATCAGAAAATATGTCTCTGCTTTCCAAATGATTTCCTTAGCAGCCATCATAAACAAAGAGGAATCTATGCTAACTTTTAAAGTACAAGGACAATCAACCAGAAGATTTGTTCACTTCAACCTTTCTCCAATAAAGAGTCCTGGTTTCTACAGCTGTACTTTGTTGATGACTAAAAGAGACAAGTTCATAATAGAAACGTCATTTCCAAAAGTACAAAATTTGATCTTAAACTATGTAAAGAGTTTCAAGTATGCTTTGGTGTTTTCACCCAGTTTGTAATTTTAAATTATCTTTGATGAACAAAAGAGATCATCTGTAGAATATGCACATTGTTTCGATGCACCTGAATGAAATGATGTTGCTGTTATCATAAGTGGAAAACCACATTGTAAAAGAGACATAATTCTAAAGTACAAATGACAGCACAATCAAAATGAATGAGACACTGATCCTATGTTGCATTACAACAGTTCCAAATTAAATAAAACTAGTTTCAATTTCACTCAACTCTATTTAATATGTTTGAAGTTGAAAGACGGTATTTGCACAAATTATGAAATATACTATTTATATTAAGCACATACCTGTAGGACAGATATGCACTTAATATGAATATGACACAAACAGCTACAAACACAGTGGAAAACAGTTTAATTATTTGCAAGAAAATTAACATTTTAAGAGAAGTCAAATAATGTTTTGTTACACTGGATATACCTTTGTTAAGTACAACTCTGAATCACAAGCATATGGCACAGTGGTTAAGAGTGCAGGCTACTAACCCCAAGATTCTGAGTTCAATTCCCGGCAGTGATCTGAATAATAATAATAGTAATAACGACATTGAAAAATTCCTTAGGATTGAGAACCCAGGTTCGAAATTTCTCCAAGACACCTGATGAAGGCTGGAGAGTATATCAGCCGAAATGTTGTGTTAACAACAAGCAAGATGAGGACAAATATCCGTCAATTGTAAATAATGTAAATAATGAATTCTGAATCATTCATAACCATTTTTTATTCCAGGCAATGCTGAACATGCTGCTAAACATACACATGCACATGAATATGCTTATGTATACACACACAGCACTTTCTTTGTGTGTGTGTGTGTGCACATATTCATATATACACATAGAGTATATATGTATAACAGTCTTTGAACTAATAGCTTAGTTGTTAAATACTCTCTGCCTAGTGACATATGAGTGGAGGTGCAATGGCCCAGTGGTTAGGGCAGCGGACTCACGGTCATAGGATTGCGGTTTCGATTCCCAGACCGGGTGTTGTGAGTGTTTATTGAGCGAAAACACCTAAAGCTCCACGAGGCTCCAGCAGGGGATGGTGGCGAACCCTGCTGTACTCTTCCACCACAACTTTCTCACTCTGACTTCCTGTTTCTGTTGTGCCTGTAATTCAAAGGGTCAGCCTTGTCACACTGTGTCACGCTGAATATCCCCAAGAACTACGTTAAGGGTACACGTGTCTGTGGAGTGCTCAGCCACTTGCACGTTAATTTCACGAGTAGGCTGTTCCATTGATCGGATCAACTGGAACTCTCAATGTCGTAAGTGACGGAGTGCCAACAACAACAACAAGTGACATATGGATACCCGTGTTGTTTCCCAGCAAAACCCTTTCTGTTTTATCCAGTAAATGAAGTCTCAATACCAGCCTTTTCTCTCCGGCTACCAGTATGCACCTTCACTTTTATCAGAAACTTTAATCCACCTTTATTCCCACCTACCACACACCTTAAGGGTTGCCTGGTAAAATGTAAAAGTCATAGAGATCCACGACTTCACTGCAGCACTAGAATTCCAAGCAAACCTAATAGTTTATGGAAAAGCTTCTGCACTGAAGAGACATGGATTCTACATGCCACTTTGAAGATAACCAGTCTAAGAGAGCAGTGACTCTGAATGGAAACATACAGTTTAACCCATTAACACTTAAACAGGCCATATTAGGCCAAAATATCTACTTGTCTTATGTTCAAACAGACCAGATCCAGACTGTCACACTCCTCAGTGTCATTCTAAAAATAAGCAATCACATCATCAAAATCCCAAAGCCATGAGATAATGCATGCTTAATTTAAAACAATGTGAATAAATAAGCATTGAATTTAATGGTAATCTGAATGCTAAAGGGTTAAAGAGGATTCAGACATCTTTTTTGCGCTTATGGTGTAATGAAATTTATTCAGTCCATATCATAAAGTGCTCCAGTTGGAAAAAAAAAGACATAAAGAAAAGAGCTAATGGCAACAATGTAGGGTAGACTCTTTAGTTTTATGAAGAACCACAACTTTAATGTTAGTGGTTTGATAAAATTGATCTAGGCCAGTGGTTCCCCAACTTTTATGGGCTGCTATCCCCTTGGTACCCAGAACACATTCCTAGCACCCTCCCACCACACACTCACCATCACAAACATAAACTGTTTTCTGCAGCAAATTCAAAACAACAGTATTTCACAAATAAAACTTAATCTAATGAACCCATTATTTTGTTTGCTTTTACACCCATCATCCTCTTGTGGCCACCCCATTATTGCCCTACTTTTCTTCAAAGCCCCACCCCCACCGTCCACCAAATCTTTCCACCACCCCAGAGGGCAGTACCATCCACTTTGGGAACCACTGATCTAGTCCATGGTGCCAGATGGTAGATGATAGAATGTGTGTCTTGCTGTAGAAACTATATAAAAATAGCAATATGCACAACAGCAAAGTTGGTTAGTTTATCTCTGTTGATGTATGCAGCTGTGATGATGGGCTGAGGTGGGTGATGACTTTCCCCACCCATATAACATGAGAAGCATTTATATAAAATAATAAGGATTATGATATGTGCATCCATAATTATGTATGTATGTGTGCATGTATGTTATATGTGCATATGAATGAGTGAGTAACTGTTGTTGACATTCTTTAGCATCGTCAGCAGCAGCATTCACCAACAACAAAAGTGAAAAAAGAAAATTTAAAAGAAGAATGACTGTGATTTGCAAAATGTTTGAGGCAGTGAGTTAAGTGAAGGTAATGGCGGAAAGAGGAGCAAAAATAGGGAAAGAAAGGTGAGGACCTAGACAAAGAAACCATCAGTTTAGTGATGAGAGAACATGGGTCTTTATCCCCACCACCACCCCATACATACACCCATATTTAGCTTTATGTAGCAAAGCAAACCCTTCAATTTGCAGTCGTTAAGAGCTACCTAATCAGAGAATTCCAAGAAAATAATGGCCCAGTATGGGGTAGTGGATAATTGTTGCAGGAGGGTACAGAAAATATACATTCTTACATTCTCATTTGGTCCCAATCAAATTGGTTGTCTAAAAATTTAAAGTATAACATCAAAACCTAAATAGAAAATAACAAGCATTAACACTAGGGGAAACAGAAAAAATAAAAATTTAGTAGAAATAAATAAACAAAAGATGAATTCTGTGCCTGCTTAAAATGTGAATTCTAACCCAACCTCCATTATTGAAACCACAAAAAATAATAAATATTTAAAATGAAGTAAAATGAAATAAACCCATTTTCTCCAAATTATTTCAGATTATTCGAAAATGCATCAATTTGACTCGTATTTTAAACCTGTTTTTCCCTCTATTTTGGAAATATCTTTGAAGTTGTAAAATAAAGGTGCGGAAGTCATTTCTTAAATTTTTTTTATTATTTGTTGTTGTCTGTTGATTAATTAATTTCATTTGTTTATTTTTGCTTTTTTACATGAGGAGGGACAGTCCATTTCCTGATTGTTATCAATTTAGTAGCACTTATTATTATTGGTTATTATTACGGTTTTTGATGATGAGGAGGAGGGGGAGGAGGGGGTGCATTGATGGTGATGATGATGATGATGATGACGACGATGACGATGATGATGATGACAATGATGATGATCATTGTGTTATTGTTATTGCTATCATTATAGTGCAGAGTTGAAGAATATTGAGTTACTACATCTCATTATTTAGCTCTGTATCTCTATGCTTAGAGTTCAAATCCTACAAGAGTCAGTTTTGCTCTTCATCCTTCTGAGATCGATAAAATGACTGCAGATGAATTACAGGTGTCAATTCAATTCACTACACTTCTTCCTTAAAGTGCATGTGACCTTGAACAAAATAAGAAATCTTTAATACAATTCATCATTGTTATTATTATTATTCCTAAGGCAGCAAGCTGGCAGAATCTTTAGCACCTGGATGAAATGTTTAGCGGCATTTAGTCTGTCTTTATTTTCTGAGTTCAAATTTTGCTGAAGCCAACTTTGCCTTTCATCCTTTCAGGTTTGATAAAATGTTGCCAGTGCCCCTGGACTGGCTCTTGTGCGGGTGGCACATAAAAGACACCATTTCGAGCGTGGCCGTTTTCGTGCGGGTGACACGTAAAAGCACCCACTACACTCTCTGAGTGGTTGGCGTTAGGAAGGGCATCCAGCTGTAGAAACTCTGCCAAATTAGATTGGAGCCTGGTGTTGCCATCCGGTTTCACCAGTCCTCAGTCAAATCGTCCAACCCATGCTAGCATGGAAAGCGAACGTTAAACGATGATGATGATGATGATGATGAGCACTGGGGTCAATGTACTCACCTTACCTCTATCCCCAAATTGCTGGCCTTGTGCCACAATGTGAAACCATTATTATTATTATGATTCCTGGATGGTGAGAAGGTGTAGTTACCATTTCTAAGAAACATCTTCCTGCAGTACATCTTTTTGATAGAGATGTACCTGGGATCAAGTAAAGACCAAGATTAGATATTTGGCATCTAGAATGTTGCTAGAAACTCACATTTGTCTAATAGTTGGACATATACCTGTTTTACAAAATAGAAGAGACTTTCTGTATACTTTCAAAAGAGAGTTAGGCAAAAGTCCAATCCAATGTATTAAGATGAGCATTTTCTCAACAGGGGCAGAGCACATAGAACTGTGAATCTGGTCTCAAATCATAGACAAAGCAGGAAAACAATTTCAGCTTGTATTCACATGCTTCCATATATTGGAAGAAGGAATATGGGGACCACAACTAGAGATATTGATACTGTTCTTGAGCCTTAACTTGTTGTCCCCTTTATGTGGTGAGTGCAAAATCGAACCTTAAATACCAGAGGTTTATGAGAGTAGAGAGAAGGTCAATCAGATGGTCTGTGCCTGGTAAGAGGCTCTTTGTGATATGATTGATAGTAAAGGTAACTTGAGAGCCCTCTATCCAGAAAAAGAGAATGAGAAAAAAAAAAGGCAGACAGCAGTGGAAGTGATGTGGTCACAACTGCATGACACTGAATAAAAACAAGGATGTCATGGAAAATGAAATTCTTTACATGAAAAACAGGTACGGGTATCTAGCCATGACATACTGCCTCCAAAAATTTTCATTCAACCCACATGCCAGTATGGGAAAACGATCTTAAAATAAAAACAAAGTGATATATCTTTTATCTTTTACCTTTAGTTGAATGAATTGACCCCTGGGACTTATTTTTTTAAAGCCTAGTACTTATTCTATTGGCTTCCTTTGCTGAACTACCAAGTTATAGGGACTTAAACACATGAGCACCAATTGTCAAGCAGTGAGTGGGGGAAACACAGAAGCACACACACACACACACACACAGATATATATATATATAGCAGAGACCAGAGCAATGTTTGAAGTTCCATGGTAGACTACTATCTCAGATGAACTACGTACACACACATACACATATATTCATTTCTGACATATCATTTCCACAGATGTACCCTGTTTCTATTTCTAGCAACTCATAGCAGTTGTCACCATTTTGCATGTAGTGAAGAATTATGTGTACAAACAACAAATTAAGTCCAGTGAATAAATTATTTTAACTATGAATCAATTCACTCATTTGTTTACTTCAAAGGCATACACATTCCTTTTGCATATGTTTACCATGATACACATTTAACCACTACATATATATATATATATATATATATATATATATATGATGGGCTTCTTTCAGTTTTCATCTACCAAGTCCACTCACAAGGCTTTGGTCAGCCCAAGATCATAGCAGAAGATAGTTGCCCAAGGTGCCATGCAGTGGGACTGAACCCAGAACCATGTGGTTGGGAAGTGAACTTCTTACCACACAGCCACCCCAGCACCTATATATGTATTAACTAAACTGGTACTCTGGTAATTACAACAAGTGTTCCAGTTGATCTGATCAACAGAACAGCCTGCTTGTGAAATTAATGGCAAGTGGCTGGGATCTATTTCAAAACGGGGGCACCAGTATTTTCTTAACGAAACACTAACGAAACACTTTCAAACTTGGGACACTGGTAGAATGTGTCATATAAAACATCTTTTACTCTTAGTCTTCTTAACAGAAAAACGTACATCGCAAGTTATTCCATGTTAAAGTTGTCGTATTTCTGTAATTTCAACCAATCACTGACGTCTATTCAGCTCAATAGAGTTACTGCTGGGCGGTCATAAAAATGTTATTCCTTGTGACATATTTCATCCGGTTTAATCGTAATTTATACGCATATATTGTTTATATAATAAATTACGCTGTGTGTATCTATGTGTGTAACAATTTTAGAGTTCGGATTCTAGAGTTAGGGTTAGTTTTAGGGTTAGGGTTAGGGTTAGGGTTAACAGTCTAGTTAGGGTTAAGGTTAGGGTTAGGGGATTAATACGATATACACCATTACAGCGCTAACTGTTTTCAAATGAATAGACGTCAGTGATTAGTAGAAATTATCGAAATAAGACAATTTTTTACATGAAATAAATTTGAATACAAAAATTTTTTTCTGTTCTATAACACAAAATAGATAAGTATACGAAGTTTGAAAGTCTTTCGGTACCAAAAACACTACATAAAACATAAATGAAAACTGGAGCCCCCATTTTGAAATAGATCCAGTGGCTGAGCATTCCCCAGACACGCATATCCTTAACATAGTTCTCAGAGAGATTCAGCATGAAACAGAATGTGACAAGGCTGGCCATTTAAAGTGCAGGTACAACTCATTTTTGCCAGGTGAGTGGACTGGAGCAATGTGAAATAAAGTGTCTTGATCAGGGACAAAATACACCACCAAAAATTGAACATACAACAGAAAAATTGTGAGCCAAATACCCTGACCACTAAGCCATGTGCCTTCGCACATGCACAGTCACGCACTCACTCACACACACATATATACATATATGTGTGTGTGTGTTCAGGTACTCCATCAGTCAAGATGGTGAGTATTCCAGTTGATATGACCAATGTAAAAACTTGCTCATGAAATTAACATCCAAGTAGTTGAGCGCTCCACAAACATTAGTATCCTTAACGTAGTGCTCAGGGAGATTCAGTGTAACACACAACATGTGACAAAGCTGGCCCATTGAACAACAGATACAACTCATTTTTGCCAGCTGAGTGGACTGGAGAAACATGAAATAAAAAGTTTTTCTCTTGGATAAAATCAGATTTACACAAAACTGAAAGATAATTTAATACTTTTTACAGATATATATATTTATTTATTATGCTTTTTCAAGAAGATTACTGAGAATGTTTTCAAAGCTTTAGCCGACTATTCTTATTGGACTGTTGTCTATTTGAATTAATCTTGGCCTTATGTAGCTACTGCTAAGTTTATCTTTCTGTGGTATGTAGAGCTATGTTTAATGCTAATTTGGTTGTAGGGTGAATTCTGATGGGAAAATATTGTGTAAAGTTTTATTGTTTAAAGACAGAGTTGTGTTATTGTTTAATTCAATCAAGTATGTAAAACTTGGTAAACAGGTGTGCTTGTTTAGGTGAGTCAGCTGCTAGTCATGGGGTAGCTTTTATAGGGTTCACAAAAGAATGTATGTAGATGAAAAGATTAGTTGGTCAGCAGATGTCTGACTGGAGTTTAATTGTTGTAGATGTTATTTAAACATTATTTAGAAGACTTAACCTTTGTATTTTGGGGAGCTAACTTTTTTAGACTATGTTTCTATAAATATTTCTGTTTCAAGCTTGGTTATTTGTAATGATATTTATAATACATCACCATCATCCTCTTATTATTATCATTATTATTATTATTATTATTAACCATTTTCATTAATTCTTGAATTCATTCTCTTAAAGAAACCACACAAATGCAAGTTACTGCACCTTGGAATTCTGTGACCAGAAACATGAGAATCCTCTGGTAATGAATGCAAAAAAACTCTAAATAGGTGAAATAATGGAGTTTCAGGATTTTTTTTTTTTTCTTAGTAGAAATCACAAAAATTTTCTAAACAGATTTTTTTCTTTTAATCAGAATCATATTTTTTCTAAAATGTGTTTCTTTTTCACTAAATTTTCTATTCATAAATATAAATTTTGATTTTGAAAGGATATTTTTGAAATGTTAATTTTGGAGGGAAATATTTTACTTTGTCTAAAAATTCTGTAATAAATATATAGATTTCTTTACAACTTATTAATTTTTTCCTTACTATCTTTCTTTTGTTTGTGAGTGTATTAGAAGTATGAAAGAGTGGTATGTATATGTTTTGGTGCATATGTATGCATATGTGTGCATGTGTGTGTGTTTGTGTAAGCATGTGCGTAACTGTAGCCATCATTCGTAAGATTGACTTAGTAGCATGTACTATACTTTTTGTAATTGTTTTAGGTGGTTACATAGTTGCCAGCAGAGATAGACACTCAGCCATCCCACCCTTGAGGCTGCAGAGCATCAGAGATAGAACAACAGTTCGTATGTGTGTGTAATATATATACAGATATAGACATATGTGTGTTTGTGTGTGTGTGTGTGTGTGTGTGTGTGTGTGTGTGTGTGTGTGTGTGTGTGTGTGTGTGTGTGTGTGTGTGTGTGTGTGTGTGTGTGAGAGTGAGTGAGAGAGAGATAGAGAGAGAACTAGATAGGTAAGTAGATAGATATTAGTATAGGTGCTTTTAAAGAATAATCAGTGATTTTCTATTGATCTGATGATGACGAAGTTGGTGCAGTGTTCATATGCATACATATACCCTCATCTTCATCCTCATCGTTTAATGTCCATGTCTGATACTGGCATGGATCAATCAGTTTGATAGGATCTCGTAGGTCCAAGAACTGTACTAAACTCCTGATCTGCTTTGGCAGGGTTTCTATGACTGGTTGTCCTTCCTAATGTCAATTGCTTTACTGCATGTACTGGGTCTGCCTCTTCCACAAACTCTAACCACATTAAGTGATTGCCACTCCTATATAAAACTGTCCTCATCCACACATCACACGTCCATATCAGTGCAGTCTCCTTTTTTTGTATGCTACAACTGGTTCTTATTACACCTAGTTTTCCTCTCAACACATTTATACTATGTTGTTCATACATATTTACATTGCACATCCAATAAAGCATGCTATCTTCATTTCTTTCAGTCTTCTTAACTCCTCTTCACTCAAGGCTCCTATCTCACTACCTTCCAGCATCATAGTTCCACCACAAGCATCATATAATCTACCCTACACTGTGAGAGAAAATACCTTTGTTGCCAGTTGCGGTAATAATTCCCTGGAGTTCATTTTTTTAATATATATATATATATATATATATATATATATATATATATATATATATATATATATATATATATATATATATATATATATATTCATACATGCATTCATATACCAGGTATATGCTTTTAGTAAAAACTTGGGATATACAGTAGATAATAATAATAAGAAATTTTCAACAAAAGCCTTAATTACTCTGAGATAATGTGTAAAAATATTTGCTTCAGTTTATATGAGAAAATTGACAACTTCTCTTGTCTTGGTCCTCCAGCCCAACCAAAAGAGCAATTACTTTGAATAAGAACTCAGACACTGACTAGCAGTTCAGCCCATGTCAATATGGAAAGCAGACATAAAATGATGATGATGATGATGATGATGATGATGATGATGATGATGATGATGATGATACACACACACAAGGATTGATTGATTGATTGATTGCCCTATCATGATGACAACAGTCCAATAACTGCATCCAGTGAAAGGATAAATGAAAGTGTGTATGTGTGTGTGTGCGTGTGTGTGTGTGTGTGTGTGTGTCTGTTTGTGTGTTTGTGTGTGTGTGTGTGCTCGCTCATACAACATCATCATCATCATCATCACCACCATCATTATGCATCTACTCTCCAAGCTTGGTTGAGTTGTCATTATCTAAGTCGGTACTTATTCAGTGCTGTAAGTTTTTAGGTTGGAAAATGACATTGTGCTCATGAATTTCAATTATTTTACTTGTTTTCTCATCCTTCATCTTTTCTTTGTTTGTTATTACACTGAGGTTGTCCTGGGGCACTGCCTTAAAGGATTTTTAGTCAGATGAATAAATATGAGTACTTATATTTCTTAAAGCCCGGTACTTATTCTATCAATTCTTTTGCCAAACCACTAGGTTACAGGGATGTAAATACATCAACATGGCTGTCAAGTAGTGATGGCAGGCAAGGACAAACATGTGCGTACGCGTGTGTGTGTATGTGTGTTGTGTGTGTGTGTGTGTGTGCATGTATGTGTGTGTGTGTGTGTTGTGTGTGTGTGTGTGTGTGTGTGTGTGTGTGTGTGTATGGGTCATTCGAAAATGTAACTACATGTGGAAGTTGGTGATTTTTTCTTCTGTCTTCCTTTTCTCTTGGACTTTCCTCTGTCTCCTGTTTCTGAAAAAGAGTTTTGCTTGAAACGTAAAACACTCTTTTCTTCTTTGAGAGTCTTATTAATACCTTGCATGTACCACTTCCTAGCGTTCTTATATTTTCCTAGTTGTCTGTTTGGATCTTTTTTAAAACGGCGGCCACATTTTTCATTAACGAAACACTTTGAAACTTGGAACACTGGTAGAATGTGTCATATAAAACATCTCTTTCTCTTAGTCTTCTTAAAAAAAAAAAGAAATCCCCAAGTTATTTCATGTTAAAGTTGTCGTATTTCTGTAATTTCAACCAATCACTGACGTCCATTCAGCCGATATACATTAAGTGCCGACTACATAAACAAACGATTCTGAAACAATTCGATCGGTGATAGGGTTAGGGTTAGGGTTAGGGTAAAACAGCAAATTTAAAAAGAAAAAAGCAAAACGAAGCTATGGAAATTAAATACGCTTTACACCGCTTAATCAGCCAAAGGAGTAAATGTAAACAACTGAATACTTATCAGTGATTGGTTGAAATTATCGAAATAAGAGAATTTTTTACATGAAATAAATTCGAATACAAAAATATTTTTCTGTTCTATAACACAAAATAGATAAGTATACGAAGTTTGAAAGTCTTTCCGTACCAAAAACACTACGTAAAACATAAATGAAAAATGTGGCCCCCGTTTTAAAATAGATCCGTCTGTTTTTCTCCGTTTTTTTTATTAATCATATATATATATATATATATATATACTTGCACTGTTGGTGATGTCCTGTATCAATATATGCATGTATATATATATATATATATATATATATATATATATATATATATATATATATATATATATATAAAACAGAGATGTGTGTGTAATCGCTTTTCACGTGAAATCGACTTCACCAAACGCTTCCATACTTGTAATGCATGAATAATTTGACCTCGGGTAAATCTTAGGCTTGTAGTGATGTCATATCGGCGCCAAAAGGCATAGGCGCCATTGCTGAATCCTTAACCACGCATGCGTGGGTTTCAACATCGAAGCGTTCCCGCTATTAGTCTGTCTCTTTACCAGGCCTGACAGCGACCAAGTAAGACGTCTAAGCAAGCTCTCCCATTTGAGTGTGGTTGAACCAAGTTGTCTCTACAACGACACCAGCTCGAGGAACCGTACATCTACATTTCAGGCTACTCTAAAACCGGACAATTGGAAGCTGTTTTATTTTCCACCGTACAATAAATATTTGTTGTTGTTGATCAGTTTGGAGTTTCTGCGTTCAGTTCACTTCTAATTTAATATAGGAAAGTTAGGTGTATATCTAATAATATATAACCCACTCTCCTAAAGTGGTGACCCTGACTAAAGAACGACTGCAGCCACGACGATCTGGACTAATTCAGCATCATCATTGGTATGAGCAAAACGAGTTTCCGGCCGCCGACACCATCATCATAACTAACGACTTTTTGAACAATTTCACAGTGAGATATTGACTCTATAGCATTTCAGACTACACAAACTCACATTGTGCCAAGCTAACACAGACGTTTTTTTCTTTCTTTCTGACTGTTATTTTCCATTTTCTTTCAGCACGTCAAGGTGGGTTTTCAAAAAAAAGAAAAAAAAAAAAATTTTTTTCCCGCAGACAGTGCAAGCACACAACTAAACACACTACAAAAAAAAGGAAAACAATACAAAAAAAATACAGAAGGCAACCACATTGTTTTTTGTTTTTTTTTTAGCGAATATTTCCTTTTCTTTCCTTTTCCATTTTGTTCTTATTGTGCACATACATTACAGAGGAAAACAAAAAGGTACAGAAAAAAAATAGTGTTTCCTTTTCCATTTGCGGTGAAATTTTTTTTTTTTTTTTTTTTTGGCCTTTTGCATATTTTACACGTTTTTCGTTATTGTTTCTTCCTATTTTACCTTTGACGGAATCATTTACCGATATGTGTGCGTTGCCAAGCCTGCCTTCATTCGCCGGAGAGACTGACGTATTTTTTGGTCAGTTAGAGAATTTTTTTCGGGCACATGATGTCTCGCCCACTCGGAGGCTATCTTTAATGCTATGCAATTTGCCTTCGTCGCTTCTAAAAGTGTCGAAGGATTTTATCACGACTCCGAAAGACGACGCGACCTACGATGAGGTAAAGACTGAGATATTGCGAAGGACTGCCAGATCTGCCACCAGCAAGTTTCCTGAGCTGATGGCGGATGAACAACTAGGCGATAGAACTCCAACGGAGTTTTTAACTCATCTACGCGGTCTCAGCGGTGAATCAACAGACGGGCCACTTCTTAGAAAGATATTCTTTACACGGTTACCGTCGCAAGTCCAGACAATATTGGCAACGGCTTCGGAATCGAACTCACTAGATCAAGTGGCCACCATGGCCGATAGGGTCATGGAATTTTCAGTGAACCCTTCTCGACTTGTTTCAAATTGCTCTGAGTCCTCCACGGACACACCACGTACTATTTCCGCAGATCCTGCAAGGCAGTCCTCTTCAGTGACCAATGAGGATTTGCTACGTAGCATTCAGGAGCTCACTCGCACCGTAAATAACCTGTTTCTCGAGATCTCGTGGTGGTTCCCAATCTCGTAGCGTTTCCCGGTCTCGAAAATTTTCTCGAGATCGGGGAGCTACCTGGAAGAAGCAAGATCTGTGTTGGTACGATGCAAACTTTTCGAACAAGGCGACAAAATGTATTCAGCCTTGTTCGTTCAAGGCGTCGGGAAACGAGTAGAGGAGAAAGTGCGCACGTCACTTTCCTCCACCCAACCTGTTTTTAATCGTGCAATATTCGTCCAGTACCAAGTGTCGAAGAAATTCTTCATGGTTGACACTGGTTCCTGTTGTAGTATTTGGCCGCTTCGTCTAACAGTCGACAAACCTCGCCGTTCTGAAATAGTTTTGCACGCAGTTGATTCATCTCCGATTCCTACTTTTGGTCAGCTTTCTCTACGTTTAGACATTGGTCTTCGCAGAGACTTTCAATGGGTTTTTGTCATAGCTGACATTCCACATCCCATTTTGGGTGCGGATTTTTAAAATCATTTTCAATTATTGGTAGATGTTCGACGTCGAAGGCTTGTCGATGACTCGACATCCCTTTCCACGCCGGCAAGGAGCTCTACCAATTCTCCTCTTAGCCCAGCATTTTTTATTGCCACTGCTGGGGACGCTTTTCATTCTCTTTTAACGTCTTTTCCGGAGTTGGTGGATATTACTTTCAAGCCGGTTAAACCTGCACATTCCACCCTCCATTATATCACGACGACTGGTCCTCCGGTTTTTTCTCGACCACGTCGCCTAGCGCCTGATCGTCTTAAGACGGCCAAGGCCGAGTTTGAGCACATGCTTCAACTCGGCCTCATTCGCCCCTCCACCAGCCCATGGGCATCTCCTCTACATTTGGCCCGTAAAGGGGATTCGGATTTTCGCCCGGCGGGGGACTATCGGAGACTAAATGCAGTGACGATAGCTGATCGCTATCCCATCAGGAATTTGCAGGATTTCTCGGCGAACCTGCATGGATGCACCATTTTCTCTAAGATTGATCTGGTACGGGCCTATCATCAGATACCAGTAAATCCAGAGGATATCCCTAAAACAGCCATCACTACACCTTTCGGTTGTTTTGAATTTCTATTTATGAGTTTTGGTTTGTGTAATGCTACTAGCACTTTTCAGAGGTTTATGGATGAGGTCGTTCGTGGACTTGATTTTGTATTCGCTTATGTCGATGATATACTCATCGCTAGTGATACGGAAGAGAATCATCTCCACCATTTGTCGCAACTTTTTCAGCGTCTTCGCGCTTATAATGTGAAGATTAATCCCGACAAGTGTCTTTTCGGGCAGTCATCCCTGAATTTTCTGGGACATTTGGTTGATTCTAATGGGATAAAACCTCTTCCTGCTAAAGTCGATGCAATTCAACGCATCGCACCTCCAACCTCTCTGCGACAGTTGCGCCATTTTTTAGGCATGGTCAATTTTTACAGGAGATTCATTGACCGGTGTACATACAAACTACTTCCTTTAACGAGGCTACTGCAAGGCCATTCTAAGAAGGATGCTGGACTCACTCTTACAGATAAAGAAAGCGGAGCATCAGCTCCGCTTTCTTTATCTGTGGATGCTACCGATTCTGCGGTCGGTGCTGTTTTGCAGCACACTGTAGACAATCAAACAAAACCTTTGGCTTTCTTTTCTTGTAAATTACAGCCTGCCGAACGCAGGTATAGTACTTTTGATCGTGAGCTATTAGCGATCTATCTGTCGATTCGGCATTTTCAACACCAGCTCGAGGGACGAGAGTTTGTGATTTATACTGATCACAAGCCATTCACTTTTGCTCTGTCCTCTAAAACGGACAAGCTCTCTCCTCGTGTGCTTTTCGTCACCTGGATTTTATCTCACAATTTACAGGTGACATTCGTCATGTGCCAGGGAAAGAGAACATCCCAGCTGATGCTCTTTCACGACTTCCTGTGCATTCTATTTCCACTCCCGCGGAAATTGATTTGCTGGCAATTTCGCAGGAGCAACCTTCTTTGTCAAGTTTAGATTTGACTTCGTCAAAATTCAGCAACTGTAAATTTGCTTATCTTCCGCTCCCTTCATCCGAGGGCTCTATATTATGACACATCCACAGGTTCTCCTAGGCCTTTAGTACCTACGAACCACCAACGTTCTGTGTTTGATGCCCTTCATTCTTTGTCACATCCAGGCATCTCAGCAACAGTAAAGCTTATCACTGCTCGGTTTTTCTGGCCCAATATGCGGCGATCAATTGCCACTTGGGCACGCTCTTGCATGAAGTGCCAGAGTGCGAAGGTCCATAGGCACGTTCGTGCCCCTCTTGGACAATTTCCTTCTCCTGAAGCCCGTTTCCGTCGCGGGTTCTCATACCTGTTAACTTGTGTTGACCGTTTCTCACGTTGGCCAGAAGCCATTCCTATAGCAGATATTACTTCTGAGACTGTTGCCCAGGCTTTCGTTTCTGGGTGGGTGTCGAGGTTCGGAGTACCGGTCAGTTTGACCACAGATCGTGGCCGGCAATTTTAGGCCGCCCTTTTTCGTGACCTATCACGAATCCTGGGGGTGCATCGTATACGCACCACCAGCTACCATCCCGCTTCTAATGGGATGGTCGAGCGGTTTCATAGACAACTTAAGGCCGCTTTGCGTGCCTCGCCCAACCCGCAGTTTTGGGTTGAAATTCTTCCGGTTGTCCTCTTTGGATGCCGGACTGCGGTAAAAGCTGACCTGGGTTACTCCTCGGCGGAGCTTCTTTACGGCACCACGTTGACGTTGCCAGGTGCGATGGTGGTACCAGACTCATCACAACCGCCACACCCAGACTCCTATGTTACTCGGTTGCGAGAGTATTTCTCCATTCTTCCATCTATGGGCCCCAGACAACAGTCACCTCCCTTTAGAGTGCCAGCAGACATTGAGTCTTGGTCTCATGTGTTTATTAGGGATGATTGTCAAAGGACCCCTTGTTTCTCCCTACAAAGGACCCTATCGTGTGCTTTCTCGCACTCCAAAGTTTTTCAAGGTCGACGCTAATGGTCGTACAGAAATTGTGTCTGTCGACGTGCCTGTGTTTCAAATGCCGCACACACCACTATCACCACACACATTGTCAACGCCTTTACCAATGCATACACCAACAATTACACCACCTTCGTCGTTGCAAAGGAACCCTAGCGAACCTTATGTCACTAGGTTTGGCAGGACGGTGCATTGGCCCAAGAAATTGGAAAAAACTATTTATGTTAAATTTATTGTGTTTTTACTGGACAATTTCAGTTTTTTTTTATTGAACATTTTTCTTCCAGCCAGAAAAAAAAAAACTATGTATCCGGTTCGTAAAAAGTTACACAAGGAAATTTGGAATGTCCATACGCGGGAGGTTGTGGTCGGTTGCGGAGCTGCAGTGGTGGTGATGTTGACAGTGGTAATGATGTCCTGTTTAAACTTGGCGACGTCAGGGGGGAATGCCTGGTACTAGGTAAATTAGTCGGTTGGCTCTTGCTATTTTCCGTGAGGGGATGTCCCACTCATACAGTGAAGATAAAACCGAGTGTTTGATATATATATTTGTGCCGCATTTTCTGCATGGTTTCGGTGGCCATCTCGCCTCAGACGTCCCTCCAAAATGTTTTTCATTTCGTGTTTCACACTCAAGGGGGAGCCATTGTAGTGACGGCATAGGCGCCATTGCTGAATCCTTAACCACGCATGCGTGGGTTTCAACATCGAAGCGTTCCCGCTATTAGTCTGTCTCTTTACCAGGCCTGACAGCGACCAAGCAAGACGTCTAAGCAAGCTCTCCCATTTGAGTGTGGTTGAACCAAGTTGTCTCTACAACAACACCAGCTCGAGGAACTGTACATCTACATTTCAGGCTACTCTAAAACCGGACAATTGGAAGCTGTTTTATTTTCCACCGTACAATAAATATTTGTTGTTGTTGATAAGTTTGGAGTTTCTGCGTTCAGTTCACTTCTAATTTAATATAGGAAAGTTAGGTGTATATCTAATGATATATAACCCACTCTCCTAAAGGCTCTTCATTTGATTTTTTAAATTAAAAATAAATAATATTGCTTTATATTTCAGATTCACTTCTTTAAAAAGGTTCCTCAATGTCAACTTCCGGTATTGACGTAACAACGGCAAAAAGCTTCACTCTCTATTTTGTGTGTGTTCGTGTGTATGAGAGAGAGAGTAAATACTACATACACACCGCTCTCTCACTCTGTCTCACACACATACACACGCACACACACACACCTTGACTCACTCACACTCTGTCTCTTACAAACACACACATACATAAATGTATACAAACATATTTACAGACACACGTGTGAATCAAGGGCTGTGTTGTCATATGCATACACCAAAGATGTATGTATATTTATGCATGTACGTATACATGACAACAAACCTCTCTCTCACTCACACTCTGTCTCTTACAAACACACACATATATAAATGTATACAAACATATTTACAAAGACATACGTTAAATGCGTGCGTGGGGGGTTCCACAATCGCCATTTATTTCAATTACTCTTGTGAGGATATTCACGTAAATCATTTTTTTCATTTAATCCCCATTTTTATTTTCGTAAAAGTTTCCAAGTACCAACGAGGGTTTTTGGCACATCTTCAATTTTCCCCATTCATGAGAGGCACCCAGCCATCATTCATCTGAGAGTCCATCTACAGAATGTCCTCTCAAATTTCTATACAGCATATTTTGCCTTTTTTTCTTCAAGTATATAAGCAACAATTTCATTCCCGAGCAACGCCGGGTGCCTCTGCTAGTATATATATATATATATAAGAATTTAAGGAATGGAGAAAACGCATGTTATAATTGCATACTTTATTCCTACATATGTTTCAAAGGATTACAACCTGTGTGATCCATAGAGATCTTTGATATTAAAATTGTAACCTTCTCATGAAGGAAAGCATGGGAAACATCTTAAACGTAAGACATTATGACCGATTATGAAAACAATAGATGGATAAGGTTATGACTTGATTCATTTGAAAAAAAACGTTAGAGAATTGGACGCTGCCGGATAGTGGGTTGGACAACACATACATATAAATGTGTGAGAACGTACATGCATACATAAATACATATACACAAATACACACATACATGCATATTGATACACATATATATATATATATATATATACATATATATGTGCACTTGTGTGTATATATATATATATATATATATACACTCATGCGTCCACATTTATACATATGCACATACGTACCCACGCATATACAAATATACACACGTGTGCATGTCCCCATAGACACATACACATAGCTATACATCTACGCCTATTACCTAATAAAATAAACAGATACGTATGTATACATATATGTATATGCGTATCTTTATTTTATTAGGTAATAGGCGTAGATGCATAACTATACATGTGTATATATAAATGGATACATATGTGTATATGGGGACATGCACACGTGTGTATATTTGTATATGCGTGGGTACGTATGTGCATATGTATAAATGTGGACGCATGAGTGTATATATATATATATATACATACAAGTGCACATATATATGTATATATATATATATATATGTGTGTATCAATATGCATGTATGTGTGTATATTTATTTATGTCTGCATGTACGTTCTCACACATTTATATGTATGTGTTGTCCAACCCACTATCCGGCAGCGTCCAATTCTCTAACGGTTTTTTTCAAATGAATCAAGTCATAACCTTATCCATCTATTGTTTTCATAATCGGTCATAATGTCTTACGTTTAAGATGATTCCCATGCTTTCCCTGATGAGAAGGTTACAATTTTAATATCAAAGATCTCTATGGATCACACAGGTTGTAATCCTTTGAAACATATGTAGGAATAAAGTATGCAATTATAACATGCGTTTTCTCCATTCCTTAAATTCTTAAATATACTCAAATACCCAAAATTTCAAGGAGTTCCTGCCTTAAAAACAGGAACTAAACCACAGTTATTTTGTATTCTTTGCTACATTGGTTTCTATTAACCCATTATTTTATCAGAAGAATTTTTATTCATTAAGATAGAAGAAATACACATAATTATATATATGTATATATACATATACAACCATTCATCTATATATATATGTATCACTAACCATTCATCTATCCCTAGTTTCCTCATTGACCACCAGATAAGGGAGCTGGGGACCATGTCAACGAAAGCCAGGTACAGAGGTTTATCTTTGGCTTGGTATTTCTCCCGCAGCTGTCTTACCAGAAATATATATATATAAACAATAGGCTTCTTTCAATTTCCATCTACCAAAGCCACCCACAAGGCTTTGGTCAGTCCAAGGCAATAGTAGAAGACACTTGCCCAAGGTGACATGCAGTGAGACTGAACCTGGAACCATGTGGCTGGGAAGTAAACTTCTTACTACACATGATCATGTTTCCATTTTTGGCATGATTTCTATGGGTGGACAACCTTTGTAACACCAATCCTTTGACAGAGTGTACTGGAAACATTCTATCATGGCACCAACAATAGTGAGCTTGCTTTGTCCCCTACCAGACCAGAAAGTCCTCTCGAATATATATTGTTTCTATTCAATGTAGACAAATGTGACTGAATAGGTTATTAAGAAAGTAGTTGATAGATAAATTATAAGCATGGTGATGGAAAAAAAACAATTGGAACAGGAAGATGGTAGAGGAGGAAGTAATTCTGGAGGAAGAGAATGACAATTATGTGCTGATTGTTGGGATCAATAAAAATGAAGGACACATTGGATGCACTAAGTTTGAAAGAAGACTGGGTAGTCATAGCTGAAACATCGTTGATCACAGGTTTGTTTAGTAAGCACTTACCTCGGGTTAAATAACAACATGATTTCTTGCTATAAAACAAGTATGCAATCAACCAGAGATATGTAAACTTAAAGAGCTGAGTTCAGGGTCAACCATGAACTCTGAAATGATTAGTGGCATTTGGTCTGTCTTTATTTTCTGGGTTCAAATTCTGCTGAAGTCAACTTTGCCTTTCATCCTTTCAGGTTCGATAAAATAAGTACCAGTTGAGGTTTGTATGTGTAATCTTCTCCAAAACTTGCAATACTTTACAGAGTTGTTGAATGTCTTGATCATAAGCTCAAGGAACTATATCATATTGAGACACTAACCTACAGCTTAGTGAACTGGACTATTTGACAATTAAGCTTCTTGGCCATAAACACAACACAGTGAAGTAGATTATACTATGGTGCCTACTTGGAGCATGAGAGATTGCAGCAGACTGTTGATAGTTAGTTTACTTAATGAACGCAATGCAATGGATTATATCATTGTGTAGCATCTATTTATAATTAGGTGGATTGTATCATAAAAGGCTGTGGATATAGTATAATAAACTGTATTACATTATAGTACCCATATTTGTCTTGGTAGACTGGATTGTTGGCAGTACTATCTTCACCCAAGGATACACAACCAACTGACAACACTTCATCCTACTGACCAATACTTCTATGGCTACTTAACTTTTTATGATTCTCACCTGGCTGAAAAACAAGTTACCTTACCCTTTGTTGTTCAACACTTACTTAATACAGATCTGTCTAGTTAATCAAGACTGAATAAGGATGCAACCACAATAATGTCAACCACCGATTCCATATGCCCTTTCCAATATACATCATCATTTCACATATGTCACCATGGAAATAGAGCAAGCAGGAAAACTGGTAATAAACATCACTTCGTTAAGTCTGTTAATGCCAGTAAGTTGTTAAGGTAACAGGATGGCACTAATTGGTTAGCAGTCTCCAACTAACATTAAATGAAACCCTAATGAGATTGGTTAATGAATCTCAAACATTTTGTATTCTGATGTTTAAGATTTCTAATTGATTCATCATCGTCGTCATTGTTGTTGTCATCATCATCATCATCATAATCATCATCGTCATTCTCAGCCTCCTCCTTACCAATATACTCATTGTTACTATCTTCATTATTTTCTTCACCGCTGTCATTTCATTACTTTCATCGTCATTATCAGTATTACCATCATCAAGGAATAGTAGTTGGTTACTGCTCTCCTTTGAAAGAGTTGAACTGTACTGTAGTACAGCAGCATTTTCTCAAGACATCCATATTATGCTGCTAATGCACAAAAGTTTCATCAACACTTCTTAACCAGGCTCCATATTTCAGAGTTAAATCTTCAAAGTATTCTATGTCAATGCTTTCTAATGGTGAACCCACAGCCAGCCCTTCTAGATGTGGTTAAATTTTAATTGTGATTTGGCTGAAAGTTAGCCAACTCTAAGCATAATCTAAATACCAAATATCAATTGCTAGTTTTGTCTGTTTATGGAAACTTAGGTGTTTTCCTAGTCTAGTCTGTTTATGACAACTGACAATGGCCCATCTACTGAAACTATTGTAAATAAATTTACCACATCAAGATTGAGCATTTGGCAGTACATAAGTGGAATATCTTCTACTTGTTTATGAAGGGTACTAAATTTTTCACAAATGAAGGAATTCTTCTCATGAATGGGAAAGTGGTGTTAACTAGGAAATGACTCAGTAGGTAACATGTTGAATCTCTACAACTGACTATAGGTGTTAGGGGCATCTCATACTAAACTGACTTACTATGATACAGACAAATTTTTTGACCAACAATGCAACCATTTGGCATAAAACTATAGGCTTTAAGTATAGGCCTACTGCTTGCCTAAACATTATGAACGAACTGTATACAAGCTGCCTCAACCAATTCCTCCTCCAGGATCATTGTGAGTCCAACAACACAGTGACTGACAAGCAGGCAGGTGGAAACTGGGGAGTGTGGGGATGTGTTGAAAAAAGCTGTACAGGCTGAAGTAAGAAAATACCAAGTATGGCTTGGTTATAAGACAGTGTTCAACTCTATTCCCTACTCATGGCTGCTGAAGTGTCTACATTTGGTAAAAGTACCTACTACCTTAGATGCTGCCATTGAGAGGCTCACAGAGACCTTGGCAACAATTTTCACACTTACAAGTGAGAGTGGAACAACAATCTCCAATGTTATAAATATTTCAAAGGGAATATTCCAAGGGGATAGTCTCTCTGTAATTATTTTCAATTTGGCATTTAACCTATTACCATTCCAGCCAAAACAATCAAATGCTTGCATAGTAGGATCTGCAACAGCTAGGGATATTAATGTAACCCACAATTTCTTTGTGGATGACATGAAGATTTATGTTAAACGTTTTAACAATGCCAAAAAACAGCTGAAGTAGGAGAGTATTTACAGTGGAAAATATATAAACACTACAAAATCAACACTCCTGCTTAATGATGACTTATAAACGTCATCCTGAGCCATTGTTGAAGGTAAAAATGTCACTATTTTCTGGGACTTTCCAGTCAATACTGACTGAAAGATCCAGGCCAATTGACAAGACATAGTCGTTAAAGACAGGGAAGAAAATACTTGTAGACTTACATCTATTAGATGTAAGTATTCCCACTGATAAAAATATATCTGTAAAGGAATTTGACAAATTAAATAAATATAAGGACCAGGAAATTGAAATATAAAAGATGTGGCATCTTAAAGTGAGAACTGTTCCTGTTATTGTGGGTGCCCTAGGTATGATAAGAAAGGGATGTAAAAAACATCTAAATAATATCCCAGGAGAACCATGTCTCAGAGAAATCCAAAAGATCATGTTAACAAGTACTGCCCACATCCTTAGAAAAACCCTATCAATTTAAATGTATGTGTTGTGTTACATGAAGATATTTCACTACTGCCCCTGCCACTTCTCCTGTCCAAGCTTTCAGTCATACTGTAATATCTCTTATCCTTCACTCACCCTAGGATGTTGGGTGTGTCGCAGCAAGTGATTGTAACAAATATGCAGATTAAAAGTAAATAATAATAATCATAACTAGCTGGACCTGTGAAAAATTCACGGAAAACAAAAAATGTAAGCAACTGTAAACAGTGTAATAATAATAACAAGAACAATAATAATAATAATCATCATCGTTTAACGTCCGCTTTCCATGCTAGCATGGGTTGGACGATTTGACTGAGGACTGGTGAAACCGGATGGCAACACCAGGCTCCAGTCTGATTTGGCAGAGTTTCTACAGCTGGATGCCCTTCCTAACGCCAACCACTCAGAGAGTGTAGTGGGTGCTTTTACGTGTCACCCGCACGAAAACGGCCACGCTCGAAATGGTGTCTTTTATGTGCCACCTGCACAAGCCAGTCCAGGGGCACTGGCAACGATCTCGCTCGAAAATCCTACGGGAGCCAGTCAGGCGGTACTGGCAACGGCCACGCTCAAAATGGTGCATCTCATGTGCCACCCGCACAAGAACCAGTCCAGGGGCACTGGCAACGATCTTACTTTGCTTGCCGGGTCTTCTCACGCACAGCACATTTCCAAAGGTCTCAGTCAGTAGTCATCGCCTCGGTGAGGCCCAATGTACGAAGGTCTTGCCTCACCACCTCAGCCCAGGTCTTCCTGGGCCTACCTCTTCCACGGGTTCCTTCAACTGTTAGGGTGTGGCACTTTTTCACGCAGCTATCCTCATCCATTCTCACCACATGTCCATACCAGCGCAATCGTCTCTCTTGCACGCCACAACTGATGCTTCTAATGTTCAGCTTTTCTCTCAAGATACTTACACTCTGACGGGTATTCACATTGACATTACACATCCAACGGAGCATACTGGCTTCATTCCTTGCGAGCTTACGTATGTCCTCAGCAGTTACAGCCCATGTTTCACTGCCATGTAGCATGGTTGTTCGTACGCATGCGTCATACAGTCTGCCTTTTACTCTGAGTGAGAGTCCCTTTGTCGCCAGCAGGGGTAAGAGCTCTCTAAACTTTGCCCAGGCTATTCTTATTCTAGCAGCTACACTTTCAGCGCACCCACCCCCACTACTAACTTGGTCGCCCAGATAGCGGAAGCTATAACAATAATAATAATAATAATATTGACATAGCATGCCCCGGTGACAACAGGATCAATGTGAAAGAAAAAGAAAAAATAAACAACTATGATGATTTGATGTGGGAAATACAAAGGTTGTGGTCAATGAGGAGAGTAGACATGATACCAATAGTAATTGGTGCACTTGGAAGTATCAGAACTCAACTACTAACATAGTTACAAAAGATTGGGGCAAGTGTGAAGGTAGAGCACCTACAAAAATCGGCATTGCTTGGAACTGCAAGAGTTCTTCATGGGGTTCTTGAAGCATACCCAGTTAAAAAGTGTCACCTTAGTCTGCTGGCTGTGGACAACTGACACTTTCCATCATACCCAGCAAAATAAACTGAGTTTTCATCACATAATATCTATCTATCTATCTATCTATCTATCTATCTCTCTGTCTCTCTCTCTCTCTCTCTCTCTATATATATATATATATATATACACACATACACACGCGCGCACACACACACACACACATATAGTTGTTTATTTGTTTTATGTGAGGATTTTCCAGCACGATTTAACTTCAAGAATAAACATACCAATCATCCAGAGCTAAGTTGAATCTTTCATTCCAATATAGAAAACAGCAAACAAAATATTAGCTCATTTGTGTGGAAATGGCCACGTTGAAGTTAAACCAATTAAATCAGTGTTTCAATGCACTTGAAACAGCATTCAATTAAAATATTGATTATATACATTTATAATGTATATGCAAATGTAGAGTGCTATGTTTTTAACACACGCATTCTCCTAGAAGTTTCTGTGAGACAAAATATTACAGTTAGTGACATCCTGTGCTTGTATATACATTGTAAAAGTTATATACATTATTAATTTAATCTGTTATTTCAAGTGTTTATATGGATTTAACTCAAACCTCATCAGCTTCCACACAAATTAGCAAATATTTTGATTGCTGAACAAATGTTCCAACTTGTGAATGGGGCTTTTCAATACTGAGGAGACTAAATCAGACAAAAACATTGGTGTCTGAAGATCTACTAACATCATTCTTGAGTGAGTTTTGTGGGGGGTTTTATACACAAAGTCTGCTACAAGAACTTTCTCCAGAAAAAGGTGTTGCAGTTAGAGCTGGTCTACATTTGTATTTACTTTATACATGTTATACATATCATTATTTTAATTTCATGCTGTTTCAAGTGCATATATCTATTTAACTCAAGCCTGGCCAGTTTCTCCAGAAATCTGCAAATGTTTTTTAAGCTGATTTCTATATTGGAACAAGATTTCCAACTTAGCTCAGAATGACTGGAGATGTTTGTCACTGAAGAGGTTAGGTCAAGCTAAAATGCTATTGTCTGACCATCCATTGATGTTATTCTGAGTGAGCTTTGTTTTAACAGTGAAATTGTCTTGAGAGAAATTTCACAAAGACAAAGTATTACAACTAGCAGTGTTTTATGTTGGAATGTATATTATAAATGTTATATCCATAGTTATTCCATTCTAAAGTTCTTTCAAGTGTACATATTGATACTGACATGAATACAGATATATGTGTACATATATCTACACATACATACATACATATATTCATATATACATACATACATACATCATTTAACATCAACTTTTCCATGCTTGCATGGGTCACATGGAAATTGTAGAGGCAAATTTTCTATGGCCAGATATTCTTCTTGCCAACCTCACCTGAATATCAAAACGAAACAGATAATCCATGGAAACTAGTAACTGTCTGTAACTGGAATTTCATATTAATCAGTTTAGTTCTCTATTATTTTTGAGGCTCTGCTTCTCATTCATCACTTAGAATAATAAAGAATTCTAACTTCAAGATAAATCTACAAATTTTGAAAGAGCATATTGTTAGTTAAATGAACTGTTCATGATCAATACATTTTTATTTATTTATCTATTGTCTTTCTGTTTGTCTATATATCTGTTGGTCACTCTGTCTGTTTATGTCTTTATGAATCTACTTGATATCTATCCATTTATTTATTTATCTGTTAATTGCTCTGTCTGTATCCTTTATCTATCTTTCTATCTATGTATATTAGTCTACCTATCTGTCTGTATCCATGTTTATTTATCTAGTCAATTATTTATCTACTCCTCACATACCCACCTACTTACCAATTTGTTTATATATCTCTGAAACTATCTATTTATTAATTTATATATCTATTAATCTACCTGCCTGACTATCTTAATAGTATATCAACTGAAGTATATCTGCTTTTATCTATTTGTCTGTCTGTTCATTTATCTATCTATCTATCTATCTATCTATATGTCTGTCTGTCTGTTTATTTATCTGTCTGTCTCTCTCTGTCTGTTTATCTATCTGTCTGTCTCTCTCTGTCTGTGTGTCTGTCTGTCTGTCTATTTATCTATCTAATAAAATTACCTGTTTCTCTCTATCAATGAAACTATCTGTGGCCACATATGCCAGTCTATCAATTATTATTAAGTTCTAAGGGAAATGAAGTGATGTTTGCCAGGAAGTTACAGAGCAGAACATACATTGCTTCATTTCAATTTCATCAATCAATTATTTTAATTACTGCTATAATCAGAGAGAAATATTTGTAATTGTTTTTTTAGGAATTCCATCCTCCATTTTGAAGGAAGGAAAAGGAGAAGGGGTGGCTTGTCACAATTCAGTGATTGGGATCAGAGAAATGGGTGTTTTTTTATTCACTTCATGGCTGAATGGAAAAAGCTATGATGATGATGATGATGATGATGATGATGATCATCATCATCATCATCATCATCATCATCATCATCAAGAACATGTACATGTGTGTATGCATGCACATGGATACATTTACAGGCATGTAAACATCCTCATGCTTGTTGAAATATATAAGCATAAATACATATATATAGATACATACATACATCTATATATATATATAAATATATACACATACATATATGTATATACATATGCATATGTGTGTGTGTGTGGGGTAAATATATATATATATATATATATATATATATACAGTGATTAAATATACTTTGTGGATTCATAAATGTACAATAAATGTACACATGTACGTTTATGAATATATGAGAGCAAATGTATATACATAAATATGTACATACATACACACACACTCACACACACACACACGCACACACATATATGTGTGTATGTATATAAGTATGTATGTAAGTATGCATGTATGTATGTATGTATGTATGTAAGCATGCATGTATTTAAGTTGGTATGTAGCTGGATAGGTACGCTGGGTTGTAGATAGGTACATATATACATATGCATGCAGCTAAACAGAAAAAAACAAGTACATGTGTATATATATGTTTATATGTTTGTGTTCACATACACACTTGTGCAAGTGTTTGTGTTCACATAAGCATTACGCAAGCACACACATTGTTGCAAGTGTGGAGCTGTATGTCTATGTTATGTATATGTACACATACATATATTTGAACATCTTCAAATGCACATATGAACTTATTCCATGATAAACTTTTGATGTATGTATGTATGTATGTATGTCATTGTTCAGTTTTGTTTCAAGATTTCTTGCCAAGGCTCCTTCATTGAAATTTCAACATCAACAACAGGGTATGTATGTATGCACATATGTATGTATGTATGTATGTATGTAAGTATGTATGTATGTATGCATGTCTGTATGTATGTATGTATGTATGTGTATGTGCAAATTTGTATGTTTTGTTTTATGTATGTCTTCTCATGCATATACTTGTATATCTAGACATCCTCATATATATTTAAATGATAAACTTCTGGAAAGTTTTGCAAATTCTTACAGTTCCAGCAAGAGATTGGATCTGTAGTCTTCGAATTAGCTTTCTCCTTTCTGTTTTGAGAAGCCTAATTTCTCAAGATTGGTGTTTAGGCAGTGTGTTACATATCCCAGGGCCCCAATAATTATAGGTATAAACTAGAACTTGTAATGTTGATAGAGTAACTGCAGAATTCTCAATCGTTCAGCTTAGGTATTCTTTTTTTCACTGATCTTCAGCTTTATGTTAACATCTACTGGGTAGCTAATTTCCACAATTGTGCACAGTTTCTCTTCTCTATCCCAGATCATTATATCAGGTCTGTTGTGGTTACATTTTATTTAGGTTTTCACTGGAACATTCCACCAGTACTCCTTTTTATTATGAGTAGCTATGGCTTCTAGCATACTGTAGGTTCTCATTTCTTTGTCCTCAGGCTTATCCTTCTGATAGATTTCATTATAGAGTGCCCTAGCTACAACATCATGTCTCATCGGTAGATAATAATGTGATAACAATTTCGGAAAACTGCTTATGTATGTATGTATGTATGTATGTATGTATGCATGTATGTATGTATGTATGTATGTATGTATGTATGTGTGCATGCATGTATATGAGTACGCATGTGTGAATGTATGCATATATATGTAGGTTTGTGTGTATCTATGTGTGTAAATATAGCTGTATGTTTATAAGTATAAGAAAGTACATCTATATAAAGTATATTAATATATTTATTATGTATGACTATGTATATGTGCATCTGTGTATATGTATATACTTACAGATTAGCATGTAAGTATGCAACTGTATGTAGATAAATATCTAACTATGTGTGTATATAAAATTGTCTCTGTATATAATAGGGAAACAATTGAAAACTGAATATATTCATGACTTGATCATAGCTTTGTCTACAGATGTTTCTATAAACATATTCACAGATTGATGATAATATATTGAGTGTTTGGTGGTTGTGTACTAGGAACATTTGCTATAAGAAACTAACAGTGAAAAAAATATAAAGCAAAACTTAATTACTTCTAACATTCTATTCTTTCCAAACCAAATCATGTTGAATTAATAAAACCTAGTCATTCCCAACATTTTTGATTGTCTCCCTTATACCGAAAAAATGCCTGATTACCTTCCCCTGTCTAGAACTCTCATACTTCACATCATAGTGAAGAGATGACATAATATTGGTAAAGAAATTTGAGAAATTTGAAAAGAAACCGGTTATTTCTCCAAAAACAATGATGCTATACACAAAATGTTTTGACATTTTTCTAACATAACGATTCAAATATAATCTTTAACCATATAACACAAATCTTCTGTAGAATTTTTTTCACTCTATTTTGTCTCTTATACATCCAATGACGTGCTTCCACATACCAACCCCCTCACACACACACACACACACACACACACACATATATATATATATATATATATATATATATATATATATAAAGGATATACTTTTCGTAATGAGATAAAAAGCCAAGGCTGAGTATAATATAGAACATTTATAAATCGAATGTCTTACAGCTGTTTCCAGGATATTTATTATATCCTTTCATCGGAGACAGTGTGAGAGGATTATTAAGCAATAGTTTAGTTGAGATAGGAAATATAGAGTGAATGTAGGGATATTGTATTTGTAATTTACAAACACAATATCCCTACATTCACTCTACATTTCCTATCTTAACTAAACTAACTATTGTTTAATAATCCTTTCACACTGTCTCCAATGAAGGGATATAATAAATATCCTGGAAACAGCTGTAAGACATTCGATTTATAAATGTTCTATATTATACTCAGCCTTGGTTTTTTTATCTCATTACAAAAAGTATATCCTATATTCACACACTGATTTATGACCTACATTGGACCCCTTATTCGCATAACTACCGAATCTGGAGCTTAACTGAGGTCTATCTATAGCACTTACTCAACATTACCTGAAACCTCTGGGTCTAATTGACACCACTATCGCTCATAACCTATATATATATATATATATATATAAAATCATCATCATCATCACCTCATTTAACATTCATGTTCCATACTGAGATGGGTTGGATAGGTCAATAAGATCTGAGGTGTCCAAGGTCTGTACCCTGCTCCCACATCCACTTTGGAATAATTCCTATAATTAGATGCCCTTCCTAATTCCAACAACTTTACGGTGTATGTTGGGTACTTTTATTATGCCACCAACACTATAATTACATTGCTATTAGATATGTACATATTGGTTTGCTTCACTTCATTTTCATTTTAAATGTAACATTTGATTATATAAGCTTCCTTTGATTATATAAGCTTCCTTTATATTGCATGTCTCCCATATGCATACTTATGAATATACACTATAGAAATGTATGATACAATGATGTGAAATCAATGTAAAATATGCTATCTCAAAAACAGTATATTTATATGTATATCATCATCACCAGCATCAGTTTAAATCTACTTTCCATGGTGGCAAGGGTTGGACAAGTTATCAAAGTCTGAGTAATTTCTTAATGAGATATACTACTTCTAAAGACTAGTGTTCTTGCATGTCATTTTAGTTGGTCTTTATGGCCAGGTGCACTTCCTATCACCAAGTGCTTTATAAAGTGTACTGGGTGCATTTTCTTGTGGCACTAAAAGTAGAGTGGCTGAATAGACTTCTCAGCAAGACTAGATTAAAAGAACTTCACAACTCATCATTGTCTGCTTATTTGCCAATCACTTTTCATGACACCAGTACTAGGAAGGTAGTGTTATTCACCATTCACCTGAAAAGGGAGAGTGGCAGGTTCTGTTGTTTAACCAGTGCCAGAGATACATGAAATGTCTTGCACATAGTAAATGTGGAAAATACACAGTAGCCTAAGGCACGTAGACCAAGGAGGGGAGTTTGAGAGGGAAATGAATAATTGAAAAGAGCATAAGATAGGTGTGTAAATGTATGTATGTATGTATGTGAAAATAGTTCATAACCTTTACTGTTTCCTCAAGAGTCAACAAACCTTAAGAAAATATTATAAGACAAAATCAATCTGAACAAAGAAAGAATATCTTTCAATTCATTTGTTCATCAGCAATAGTTTATTAGGAAATAAAATCATCTGACAAGTAATGAAAGAAATTGACAAAGCAGTCAAAATTTCTCAAAGAGGATCCATAGAAACTGGGACTGATAGTGAAAGCAAATTGTCGAACGAAAGGTAATCAGTTGTTTTAACAAAAGAGGTAATAGATATTGATTTCCAACAATAGCACAAGGTCAAATATTTGTAGTAGCAGGTGGGTAGCCAATTGAATCAGTCCCTAATCATGGCCGATATATTTATTTGATCAGCATCGGCATCATAACAGTTTCAGTCGACTATGGTAGAACATAGTAACTAAGTGATATAGAAGGATGAAGCACGATATAGTTAGACATTTTATTCCTGGCATACCACTGAGTTTATACCACTACACTGATTATATCTATTCACAGTAAATATCACTATGGTGATTATGTCTCCTCACTAACTTACCACCTCACTGAATGTACTTCTACAATATCACTACGATGAATATACCTCTCCATTCTATTCTCCTGCTCTTCTTCATTTTACCATACCACTCCATTCTACTACACTACTACATTCTAAAATTCCCCTTATCATACCACGATCTAGTGTCTTAATGACTTCATTCAGTTTTAGTAATTTTAGCATCTTTATGATAATAATAATAATAATAGTAATAATAATGATAAATGCTCTGATGCTGTACCAGGCAGGGGCTCTCATGGCTTCTTATCTTAACTGACTAGAAGTGTTATTATGTACATTGTTTTGTCTTGGTATAAAAGATAGGCTACAGCAAATATTCTGCTCAATACCACAGATTTGCTTGTCAGTTGCATGACCTTGACCAGTTGAGTATGTCCCTTAGTGGCTGACGATATGTGCATCTCTGATCATGAGCAGAAGTAGTGGAGGAGCATCATAGCCATGTGTTGAGAGGAATTACTTGGAGTCTGGCTAATTCACCTCTGGAAACATGCTTTGTTCATCATCCTTAAACAACCCTTATTCAGGAACCTTTTGAGTGGAATGGGCTACTCAATCTGAAGAAAATTCTAACTGAGCCCCACCTGCAAGGTAATGTGCTGTTTATCTTGATATGAGATCACCATGTCGCGCATATATGGTTGTGATGCATGTGCCTGGTGTACCCTTATTAGACAGGTAGTCATGATGGGTATGCTGAGCTTCGTATATTTTATCCCAGTGTCACTGTGATGGCATACACTGCTTTCTCACTCAATAATAATAATAATAATAATAATAATAATAATAATAATAATAATAATAATAATAATAATCCCTTCTACTATAGGCACAAAGCCTGAAATTTCAAGGGAGGAGACCAGTTGATTACAACGACCCAGTGTTTCACTGGTGCTTAATTTATTGACCCCCAAAAGGAAGAAAGGCAAAGTCAACCGCTGCAGAATTTCAACTCAGAGCATAAAGACAAACGAAATGCTGCTAAGTATTTTGCTTTGTGTGCAAACAATTCACACAGAATGTGAAGCTATTTTGATTGTTTCTGCTTCCACTTTGGCTATCCTTAGAGCTATGACCAGTGGCACAATGAAACAGTGGCAGCAGAAGTGGCAGC
The DNA here is from genome assembly GCF_046866305.1 of Octopus bimaculoides. Lineage (NCBI taxonomy): Eukaryota > Metazoa > Mollusca > Cephalopoda > Octopoda > Octopodidae > Octopus > Octopus bimaculoides. The sequence continues at coordinate 100,024,997 of NC_142931.1, read as the reverse complement.
GGTAGTAGTAGCAACAACAAGCATGAATTCACTTTAACCCTTCAGCATTTAAACCAGCCATATCCAGCCAACATAATCTTCAAACTGGCCAGATCTGACCTCCTATACTTACCCTGTGATATTATTCTATAAATAAACAATCATGTCATTGAAATTTCAAAGCTACAAGGTAATGCATGATTAATTAAAATCAATGTGAATGAATAAGTATTACATTTGACACAGAAATCTGAATACTTAAGGGTTAAGGGCCAGATGTTCTGCTGTCTCTGGTACAGTCTGCCAACTTTTTTCTTTTCTTCTTCTGGATAAAAGAACACCAAGCGACCTTTACTACTACACATAAAGCACCAAGGCCATATTTCCTCCACTACCTCTTCACTCCCCAATGGGGTAATGCTCCAGAATCACCCTATGGTCCTTTGGCAGTCATCAGGATCTGGAGTTCTGTACAATTCCCACCCAACCATATATTATTGCAGATCACTCATTCCAAATATTCCTGCACTGAGCTATAAAGGTGACAGCATTTCAAGTGTCAGTGATAATGCTATGTCACTTTCCTTCTAAGTATTTTCTTAAGTAAATCCTTAGACAAGGAGGCGCACACTTTTGTGGTACGTCTCTAATATGCTTTTCTTTTGCCCAGAGCTGGCTAACATCTTATTCTAGTTCACATTGCCTGCAAAAATAGGCTGTTGTTGATGGTGGTGATAGTGCTTTTATTGCTGTCATTTAATTTGTTTTATCCACTTTTCCATTCTGTGTTTCTCAAATTAAAACTACTTTTGTTTTCATGTCTATTAATGTGCTTGTAACAGTCATTTTTACCAGTTTTTTTTAACCATTTCTGTATCTAAAAATATTTCATTGGGACTAGTTCATTACTGTCATAACTGCAAAGGTGGCCATATTAAGCTACTAATAAACAAAACAAAATGGATATTTGTGAAAGATGTGTATACGTACAATTCTTTTAAACTTCAACAATGAGATGGACTTTTGAATTTTCTGAAGCTCTTTGTTGGTAAAAAAAAAAAAAATTCCCTCAATAACCCTGGAAGTTTTTCCCTCTTAAGTAGAACTCTGTAAATGCATATGTTGAAGGCAAATAACAGAAACAACAATAATTGAAAAACCGAGGCAGAAATTTAGAGAATCAGAGACCCTAGAGACAGTTAATTTGAGGACAGTGAATTGAATCAAAGTTAAAGAAAAACATCAACAGTGAACTGTAATTGATATGATTACCCGTGAAAACATGAAAGATCCCAAGGCATTGATAGTAGCAGAGGTTAATATAGTTGCAGACTAGTTGGAGAAAAAAAAGAGGAGAAAAAAACCAACAGATACCTTGGTGGAAAAGGTGCATATTAATGAAGATTAGCAGCCTTAGGGAAAAAGAATATAAGTAAACTGGATAAATGCAAGCAGAGTCAATTTAAGAAAGAAGAGAAAGGTAAATTATAGGAAATGTATCTCAAAAGGGAAAAATCACAAAATACAAGGGGAAAATATCCTGATATATGCGAAATATCCTTTTACAATCAAACCAGCCATACTTATTTGATATTCTTGAAGGAAATGAGAGAAATGATAACATAAGACTGAATGTTGAATAAAATAAGCTGTCTGGAGGATAAACTCAGGAAAAAACGCCAAACACAATAATAAAACAGAGTGAATAAAGCAAGTGGAAAATTACACTAAAAATGTTGAGGTGCAGAAATGTTAATCATCATGAAAGTAAATATTCAAAAGCAGTTTAAAATAAAGGTGGGAATGTGGAAAGTAACAAGAACAGACTGTGTTCATGGTTATGAACTGAACGAGATTATGAGTCTTCATGAAACCATAGTGATAGGAGTAAATGAATGTGTAACTAAAAGTGAAGCACAATGTGCTTAACTAAAGAAAGAACTTGTCTAATACTGAAAGACAAATTACTGACCAATTACATGTGTACCAATTATGAGGGGGTGCTGAAAAGTTCCTGGCTTTAAAGGTATTGCAAAAGGCCTGGCTGGAGGCCCAACATTCCGAGTTCTTTTACAGGGCTTAGAAAAACTGAAGGACCACTGTAATAAGTGTGTGGAATATGTTGAGAGAGGAATATGTTGAATAAAATCATAATTAACTGATCCTCCTGTGTTTTTTCTTTTACCCAAAGCCAGGAAATTTTCAGGATAACTGTAAAACTAAACCAACACATATATGAGGGACAGCTAATGTCTAATGAATAAAAAAGTTTGTGGCAAAAATAGTATAGGAATGAATGACCAATTAATGATTAACAAGAATTTCTAGAAGAATTGCAAAGATTGGCAAATCTATGCATTCTGAGGATCAATCATTGAAAAGTATGTGACTTGCTTCCACATTCATGGATCTAGCTGTGATATCAAAAAATGTTTGGTGTCTATTATAAGATACAATACAATGTAGAATAGTTAATATCAGAAGGGGGGAAAAATGAGTAGACATACTGATCAGAAGAGGAATCTTTCAAGGTAAGAACTTCTCTCCTATCTTATGTAATTGCACTCATCCCTTTGTCAATTATACTAAACACAAAGCTGCTTACTGGTAATGATTAAAGAGAAAATAAATCATCTCCTCTTTACGATGGTATAAAGTTTTATGGTGCAGACAATACCAACAGAAATCCACAGTGAAAACTGTAAGAATATTTAGTTACAATGTTCAGATGACTTACAGAATTGAGAAACGTGCTAAAATAGAAATGAAATACTGAAAATCCATAAAAAGCATTGGAATAGATTTACCTGATGATAAGCATATAAAATCATTACTGATAAAAGAAACATGAATAACTGGGAATACTGGAAAATGACAAAATCAAAAGTATAGAAATGAAGGAAGCCTTAAAGAATATTTTTGCTGAAAGAAGATTTTAAAATCCAAATTGAATGGGAAACATCATACGAATAATCTTCTTGAGAGTAGTATCACTAATAAGATATGAAGCAGGAAGTAGTGAATAGAGGAAGAATGAGTTGAAGGATATCAACAGGAAAGGAAGGATGCAGCTCACAATACAGAAAATTGTACATCTCCAATATGATGCAGAGAGGTGCCAGAAAAGAGATGAAGGAAGAGTATTAATGAGTGTTGAAGAAATAGTAGAACTAGAGAAAAAAAATCTAGGTTTTTGCCTTAAAACAAAACAAGAAAAAAACATTTCTTAAGGCAGTAATAAATAAAAAAACTATTTACAGAATTTGTGGAACCTAAAGACAGAAAGCAGGAAAATTTGAAAAAGACAAAAATCAAACTTTGAAGGAAATAAACTTCACTTAGTGTTTTCCCAAAACACAAGAGAGATAAGGGAGGGCAAAGACAGCATTGGCTATAGTTAAAAATACAAAAAAAAAAGTATTGGAATAAGAGCAAAGAAATAATTTTGGTAGCAGAGAAACAGGCTCTTAGGATCAAATGGATCAAGAAGATGAAAAATCAGAAGAACTATTCAACTACATGTAGAATATGTGATGACTCAGATGGGACTATAGCTCACATTGTACCAGAATGAACACAGCACAGAATGAATACAAAAAGTGTTGGATATGATTGCTGAAATATTTCAATGGAATTTTTGTAAGAAATTTGATTTTCTGAGTGCAGAAATGAGTAATAAACTTTTTATGGGAATAGAAACGAAATTCCTCAAAAATGATAAAGAAATGTTGCTATGAGACTTTCCTTATACAAACTGAATGAAGAAAACACAGTAGACCAGATACTGGAGTTATTGATAAGAAGAAATTATGTATTACAAACTATATCCATGTGATATAGAATAAAATGAAAAGTAGGGAAAGACAATGTATTGCATTATATCAACTTGAAACACGGAATCCACAGATGCTGGAACTGAGAAATTAACTAGGTTAAAAAACACTGGGGAAAAATGACAAAGTATTTTAAGGCAATTTTTGAAAAATTTCATCTTAATCTGGAAGTACCTACCATCTAGAAAATATGTATACTAGGTTCAGCAGGAATTATTAAGAAAGTCTTCATTACAAAGAACAGATATGAAGAGCAGAAAAAACATTTATATAGAAGGGAGAAAATACTCATCATACTAGAGCACTCGTTGTGGCTTGATACAAAGCATAATTAAACCAGACACAACACCAATCCTATGAAACAACAGAGAAAAATAATAATAGTAATGATTTCAAATTTTGGCACAAGGCCAGAAATTTTATGAAAGAGGTAAGTCGATTACATCAATCCCAGTTTTAAACTGGTATTTATTTTATCAACCCTGAAAGGATGAAAGCAAAGTCGACCTCAGTGGAATTTGAACTCAGGACATAAAGACAGAGGAAACGTTGCTAAGCATTTCACCCAGCATGCTAACAGTTCTGTCAGCTTGCCATTCTCAGGCTTGAAATGATCCAGAAGACGGCATTGTTGGGTATAGTTCACATTCTAAAGAGAGTATTGTCTCTTTGAGTCACAGGAGAAGGCACTACTTGAAACCTTTGGAAATTTGTTATTGCTTGCTTTCAAGTAAAGAACAACCGCAAATAGAACAGTGAGAATCAAAACAATAATAATAATAATAATAATAATAATAATAATAATAATAATGATTAGCCTTAAAAAAGCACCCCTAATATAAAAGGAAAAAGCATTATCCAAACACAATCAATGCCAGGCCTGCCAGACTGGATCCTGTGCCGGTGGCATGTAAAAAGCACCCACTACATGCTCGGAGTGGTTGGCATTAGGAAGGGTATCCAGCTGTAGAAAGATTACCAGATCAGATAGGAGCTTGGTGCAGCTGCTGGCTTTCCAGACCTCTGTCAAACCATCCAACCCATGCCAGCATAGAAAACAGACGTATGATGATGAGGATGAACCTTGGCAAAATTTAAACTCAAAATGGACGAAATGCTGCTAACCATTTTGTGTGGCATGCTAAGACTTCAGTCAGCTTGTCACCTTAATAATAATTATGATGATGATGATAATGATGATTTCTCTTATTTGCAGCAAGTCTTAAGAAGTGGGGGACATTACAAAACAGGTTAGAATTTGTGAGTAGGGGGTGTTTACACAAAACTGGATGGGGCAGGGAAGGCAAGGAAACAGAATTATACATATGTTTATATTTGTTTATTTGTTTTAGTCATTTGACTGTGGCCATGCTGGAGCACCGCCTTTAGTCGAGAAAATCACCCCAAGGACTTATTCTTTGTAAGCCTAGTACTTATTTTATTGGTCACTTTTGCTGAACTGCTAAGTTACAGGGGATGTAAATACACCAGCATTGGTTGTCAAGTGATGTTGGGGGAACAAACACACAGACATACATATATATATATATATATATATATACGACAGGTTTCTTTCTGTTTCCGTCTACCAAATCCAATCACAAAGCTTTGGTTGACCCGAGGCTATAGTAGAAGACACTTGCCCAAGGTGTCATGTAGTGGGACTGAACCAGAACCATGTGGTTGGTAAGTAAGCTACTTACCATATAGCCACTCCTGTGCATATAGTATACAAAATATATGGCTGATGCTATCTTCATGATACAGAATCTCCAACTAGCACCAATCAAGGAAACCTAATAAATCCAAGACCACCCTAACTGCCAATGACATGAATCTTTGCCCATAACTGCCAAGGACATGAATCTTTGCCCAACTATTGTTCTCCAAACTACAACTACATGCTTCAATTTTCCACTAGTGGAATTCATGCTACATATTTCCCCCAATGATTGTGACTCGTACTTATTTTACAAACCATAGAAATATTGGAGTATCAAAAAATAATGTAACATTTCTTGCAATGAGTTCAACTCTGCACAAAACATATCATAAATATATTTATCTAAAATATAATCGCCATCATTAGAAATAACGATGGTGATTATGTTTTGGATGAATATATGTATTTACATGCTTTATGCTTCTTTGAACTCATTACATGAGATTTCAGCACCCCTAATATAAAAGGAAAAGTGAGCTTTGGCAGGATTTATAGTTAATATGTAATGGGATGTAATTGTAGGTGGAGATGTGGTTGGGTTGTGAAGAGAGAGTTTACCTCACAATCACATGGTTCCATGTTCAATTCCACTCCTAGGAACTTTCAGCAAGATTCTTCTACAATAGTCTTGGGTTCACCAACCAACAGATTGTGCATTAAATTTTGTTGGTGGAAACTATGCAGAAACCTCTGTGTGTGTGTGTGTGTGTGTGTGTGTGTGTGTGTGTGTGTGCATATGGATGATAGTTAACATATTCACAAAAACCAGGTCTAAAGTTTGACTCATTGCACAGCATCTTGGGAAAGGGCATTTTACCATAATGTCAGGTTAATTCAAACTTTGTGAGTAGAAATGGTATAAAGTTACAAATTGTGATGGCAGGTTCATGATAGTTTATATCAAAGACTGAAGATTGCATACTGTGGAGAGTAGATATAATGGATCAAATTAACCACCTGCATATAAATATTACAGTTATTTATATGATCCTTAGAACTAAGGGCCCTAAGTAAATACCACAAGATATTTTTCAGATGTTCTGCCAATTCTAATATGTATATATAAATATGGTACTCCATTGGTTATGATAATGAGTGTATCAGTGATCCAATCAACAGAACAGCCTGCTCATGAAATTAACATGCAAGTAGCTGAGCACTCCACAGACACATGTACTCTTAACATAGTTCTCAGGGTGATTCAGTGGGATACATAATGTTTTACAGAATGATTTGGCGAGCTGGCAGAGTCATTAACACGCCGGGCAAAATGCTTAACGGTATTTTGTCTGCCATTATGTTCTGAGTTCAAATTCCGCCAAGGTCGACTTTGCCTTTCATCCTTTCGGGGTTGATAAATTAAGTACCAGTTACGCACTGGGGTCGATGTAATCAACTTAATCCCTTTGTCTGTCCTTGTTTGTCCCCTCTATGTTTAGCCCCTTGTGAGCAATAAAGAAATAAGAATGATTCACAGGTACAACTCATTTTTGCGTTGAGTGGAAGTTGAGTGGACTGGAGCACCATGAAATAAAGTTGCTCAGGGACATATGCCACCAGGGATAAAACTCATGACAGTAAGATTGTGAGCAGAATACTTCTAACTACTAAGCCACCTGCCATCACAGTATATGTAAACAAAAAAAAAAGGAATAGAGTGAACCCAGTTATAAATACTATTAATATGGCTGTGGGGATGGAGTAAAACACATTACCAAAGGAATCATAATATGCAGGCTTTTGCTGTTGGCTGTTGAAGTGTTATAGCAATGAAACACTGCATAATGTAGAATGTATAGTGTATAATATAGAGTTTAGTGAATGATATATGATGTAAAATAGAAGAAGGAAGTAACTTTACCATCAAGTCATTGTGTAACTGTTTCCTCTGCTTTCTCTCTTTTTCATGTTTCTCACTGATGTCTTTCAACTGTTGCTGCAAGCTCAGGAATTTTCTCTGTAGTTCTATCAAAGGTAGACAAAGATCTTCTTAATGTGTGTGTGTGTGTGTGTGTGTGTGCGTGCATGTGTGTGTGTGTGCATACGTGCACACATGCATGCATGTGTGTGTGTGTGTGTCTGTGTGTGTGTGTGATTGTCATCATTGCTTTAATATCCACTTTTCCACAGGGGGTTGGACAGAATTTGCTAAGGTGGGTTTTCTACAGTCAGCTACACTTCTTGTCACCAATCCTCACCTGTTACCAAGTAAGGTAATATTTCCTCACAGCCAGACATGGAAGATTAGAAATGAAGGGAATTGCATGCACGACAATGACACATCTATCACATGTTGTCAAGGCAACAAGACAGTAGTACACACATAAACACATATGTGTGCATGCATACGCACGCACACACACACACACACACGCACACACACACCACACGCACACATGCACACATACATACATATGTAACTATATGCATGAAAATACAAAAAAAAAAAAACATACAAATCTGCACATATACATACATATATACAAAAATACCCTGCTGATGCTGTTGAAATTCCAATGAAGGAGCCTTGGATCAAGGTTATAAACCAGCTCTTTCTCTATTGGCAAGAAATCTTGAAATGAAACTGAATAATGACATACATACATATATGACAGGCTTATTTCAGTTTCCCTCTATCAAATCCACTTACAAGACATTAGTTGACCTGAGGCTACAGTAGAAGACCCTTACCCTATCCTTAGCAATCCTCACCCTAACCCTAGCCCTAACATCCCCAACCCTAGTGGAAATTTGTAAAATATTACAGGGTTTCTCCATTTGAAATACCTGGGTGAACATATGCACACAGTCACATATGCATATGGAATTCATATGCCTGCACATAAGCAATAATGAAACATTCACACCCGTGTTCTATGGTAACATGTACACTCATAAGTGTAAGTCATTCCACATGCACACACCAGGGCTGTTGTTAAGCCCCTGCAACCCCTGTGTTCACAGGATGCCTCTGTGGTTGAGGGGGCTCATGTTAAGATCAAAGTACATGGATGAGCCATCTATTTACTTTGGTTAAGATGTTAATTGAAAATTTCAAGCTAGACAAGGAAAAAAATACGAAGGTTTACTGTAAATAAATTTAAAAGAAACGAAAAAAGTAAATGAAAAAAAGCTTGTCAACGGATTCCCTAGAGAGATGAAAGAAAAATGAAAGAAATCTAAAGAATGAAAATAAGAACAACTTCAATAGAAAAGATGAGAAAAAGAAGCAATGGTGATGAAAGGTGGGGATGTATACTTATACATACATACATACAGACATACACACACAGGCATACGTACACACATTCATACATACATACGACAGTCTTTCTTCTGTTTCTGTCCACCAAATCCATTTACAAGGGTTTGGCCAGCTCAGACGGGCAGACAGAAGACAGACAGAAGACAGACAGATAGATAGATGTACACACACACATCTCTTAGTCTCTTGCTCTCTTCGTTTCTCTCTCTCTCTCTCTCTCTCTATATATATATATATATATATATAATCAGGTGGTTTTTTACTCTTCTCTACTGTTTTTTGTTCTGTGTGTATCAAAAATATCACTATCAATTTAGAGTAATAATTTGTAGTTTTGGAATCAGTTAGTTCTTTGACTGCTATTTCTGAATTCTCAGTATGTTGGAGAAGCAGGTTACTGTCAATCCCTATATATTTATGATTATAAATGATTTTTACCGAAAAGGTTTTTTCATACTGAGCTACCCGGCAAAATTGTTAATTATTAATTTTATTACTAATTGACGATTCCCTGCCCTGCATATATATATATATATATATATATATATATATATATATATATATATAAACAGACCAGCTTTTCAACAACATCATATATATATATATATATATGTATATATATATATATGACATTGTTGAAAAGCTGGTCACTTTGTACCCAGAACAGTGGCCTTTGACTTCCTAAGGCAATAAAAACTGGAGACAAAATTCTTTCCGCACCAAAAACAAGGCATGAGCACACACACACACACACACACACACACACAGAAGTTTTTGTGTATATATGTATCTATCTATGTACATATATAGGGATACAGATATTGTTTGTTCACTATCACCAAACATCTCAATTCTTCAGTTGTAACTAGTTTGTGATCGAGGTATTTTATTTTGCAAGGTACTATTTTCCCTTGAATTTATGATTTCAGAGAAAGGTAAGAAATTCTTCATATTTTGCATCTTTGGCATTTTGACTTTACAGTTTGAATTGTAGAATTGTCTATCCAGTCCAAATATTACAACAGCTACAGTGAAATATAGAATTTAAAAATGGCTTTTTCAATTGTTATCAAGCCTTTGAGAACATTCACATTTATTTTTCAAAAATCTAAAATTTGAAATAGCTTGCTTTTGCTTTGGACAGAAAATTTTTTGTATTTTGATGTTCTTGAATAAACTTCTTCACATATAAAAGTTGAGACAACTATACTTCACAGTTGTTATTTTGAAATGCTTGCTTTCAGATATTTGTGAGTCCATCAAATAAATATTCAACCCTATTAAATGCTGGCCTTCCTAAACATGAAATAATATAATAGCTCCAGCCCTAAATAAATTTCACTTGTTGTACTTTTAAAGAAATATTGAACTTCAGAGAGAATAAAGTAAAATATAGCTATGAATAAAAGGTGCATAGATAGAGAAGAGAGACTGTACAGTTGTGGAAATTAGCTGCCCAGCAGATGTTAACATAAAGCTGAAGATCAGTGAAAAAGAGAATACCTGCACTAAACTATTGAGAAATCTGCAGTTACTCTATCCAGACTACAAGTTCTGGTTTATACCTGTAATTATTGGGGCCCTGGGATATGTAACACACTGCCTAAATGCCAATCTTGAGAAATTAGGCTTCTCAAAAACAGAAAGGAGAAAGCTAATTCGAAGATTACAGATCCAGTCCCTCACTGGAACTGTAAAAATTTGTAAAGCTTCCCAGAAGTTTGTTATTTAGATATATATGAGGATGTCTAGATATACAAGTATATGCATGAGAAGAAATGCATAAAACAAAGCATACAAATCTACACATACAGGGGTTGGACAAAATAATGGAAAAGCATCATAATTTTGAAATATCTATAAAACCATCAAAAGCTTATTTATTTTTATGTTTTTTATTTATTAGTGTTGCTTAATATGTTTTGCTAAAATTGCTGTTTCTTTTCAGATATCATCAGCAAACGGTAATTAAAATTCATTAAAACGACAGATCTATCAGAATTTCAAAGCGGTCAAATTATTGGTGCTTGTATGGCAGGTGCTAGCATAACAAAAACAGCCGAAATGTTTGGTGTATCAAGAAGTAATGTCTTGAAAGTAATGACAGCCTTTGAGAAAGACGGAAGAACCTCCTTGTTGAAACAAAACTCCGGAAGGAAACCAAAACTTTCAGATAGGGACCATCAGACTCTTACGTGAATTGTAAGAAAGGATCATAAAAGTACAGCTCCCAAAATTACTGCAGAGCTTAATGACTACCTCGAGAACCCAGTTTCCACAAAAACTGTTTGCCAGGAGCTGCACAAAGCTGGATTTCACAGGAGGGCTGCAATCAGAAAATCACTACTTTCAAAAGCAAACATTACGAAGCATTTAGAATTGGTCCCTAGAGCAGTGGAAGAATGTTATTTTCTTGGACAAGTCATCCTTTACTTTATTTCCAACCACCAGCCGAGTATACGTGTGGAGACAGCCAAAAGAAGCATTTGGCCCAGACTGCCTACTTCCAACTGTTAAACATGAAGGAGGATCTGTGATGATCTGGCGGGGGGGGGGGGGCTATATCTTGGAAATCCGCTGGCCCAATGGTTTCCCTTCATGGAAGAATTAATAGTCAAGACTTTTTAAGCATTTTATCTTATCAAATTCATCCTATGGTTGCGAAACTGCTTCCGGAAGAAAAACGCAATCTTTCAGGATGATAATGCACCAATTCACACAGCTAAATTTGTTACTGAATGGCACAAGGAACATTCTAGCGAAGTTGAACATCTTATCTGGCCACCACAGTCCCCAGATCTCAATATTAATGAACATTTAGAAAAACAAGTAAGGAGTCGATATCCTCCATCATCATCACTCACAAGAACTGGAGACTGTTTTAGTTGAAGAATGGACAAAAATTCCTTTGGAAACAATTCAAACTTTGTACAAGTCCACACCTCATAGAATTCAAGCTGCAATTACTGCCAAAGGTGGTCCTACTCCATACCAAAATAAATTTGTTTGAAATTTTAAGGTGTTTCCATTATTTTTTCCAACCCCTGTATACATACAGACATACATACATACAAAGTGAAATGAGCAACATTGTACAAGTTGGCAGTAAGCTCCTAAAAAAGTACTCTCTCCCTGATGATCTCCAATACAGCCCCAAAACAGCTGGGCTCTCTTACCTCAGAGAAGACTTGGATGGAAAGCACTCAGCATACAAAAAAAGACTATGCATGGGTATGTTGCCTGGAAGCTTGAAAAAGACAGTAGAATTGACATGAAGTGCAGCCTCTCTTGGACACAAGACCATTACGTCACATTACACTTTGAAGGCTATATGTTTGCAATCCTGGAACAGGAGATTGCCACAAAATACCTGGTGAACAAGAAAGACAGTGACATTCTTGCAATCCCAAGGTGCAACTGCATGTGTAGGCTATGTCATGTTTCTGTGGAAGACATCACACATGTGATTAGCAGCTGTCCTAAAATGTCATCATGGTACTACCTCCCTATGCTGCACAATGTTGCTAAAACGGTTTACAATGCCATCCACAAAAAAGACTGTCCAGAAATAAACCTAGAAAATACATTTGCTATGCAATACAGTCATAATCACCGACTCAAAGAATACTGGTGGAATATTCTCATCAAAACTTCTGACAAATGTAAACATAACAGGCTGGATATTGTTGTTTGGAACAGAGGGACAAAGGAATGTACTGTTATAGAGATCAGCTGCTCTGCAGATATAAATATTCCTTTGAAAATCAAAGAAAAAGCAGATATCTATGGACAACTGCTTCAAAACCTCCAGCATCTATATCTGGACTATGAATACATACTCATACCAATAATAATTGGAGCACTTAGTTTTGTTAGTAAATGCTTAAAGGAGAATCTGGATAAACTGGGATTTTCAGAAAGAGAAATCGACTGGCTACTTGTACATTACAAGTGGAACAGTAAAAATATGCAAGACTTTTCTCAAGTTCCAAATGTGAATTTGTCTGTGTTAACTACATCCCAAAGATGGAGCCTTGTATCTTTGTTGGAAACTGGCTCCCTCCTCAGTGGAAGATTTATAATAATCAAAAATGGATGACACATACATACATATATATAAACATATATTGGCTGAATCATGCTATCTAAAAGTAAATCTAGCAAGGACAAAAGTCTTCCCAAGATAGTAGTCAGGTTCAAAAGAACTTTACTGCTATCCGGAAAAAGTGGCCCTGCTCCATTTTTTTTTTCTTTTGTTTGTTTCTGTCATTTTGACTGCGGCTATACTGGAGCACCACCTTTAGTCGAACAAATCGACTCCAGGACTTATTCTTTGTAAGCCTAGTACTTATTTTATCGGTCACTTTTGCTGAACTGCTAAGTTACGGGGGTCATAAACACACAAGCATCAGTTGTCAAGCGATGTTGGGGGGACAAATGCAAACACATAAACACACACAGACACACACACAAATAATATATATATATATAT